>NW_024040230.1:0-16950 GCF_014851395.1 Micropterus salmoides
CCTTATTTGTTTATTCAACTTTATTATTACTAATTTTTTAATGTATTATTATGTGTGTGTTTTAATATTTTTGTCTGTTTTATTCTTCCTTTGTATTTATTTACCTTATTTATTTCACCCATGGTATTTTTATTTCTGCCTGTCTTTTTTAAATTTTTGTAGGCATTTCTGCCTCATTATGCAAATGAGGAGGGGCTGTGTCTCAAGGGGTCATCTTCTCTGCTATTGGTGGACCAGTCAGACAGGAGAGCTCCTACTCTGCCTGCAGACATCAACGATCTTGCCCTCACACAGTCAGATGGCTTCCTTCAGTGCGCTGAGGTGTTTACAACTCTGAAGACAATACTACCAGCAATGTCTTCCTTCTCTTTTCACGTAGACGCTCCGACAGACAGTGCTTTCAGTTTGCTGCATGCATGGACACAGAACTGCGGTATAGGGAGAAGCACACGGTCAGCTGGCTGCAGCTAAATCTGGAGTGCCTCGTATTCAATTCTGTATGGTAAATTCAGTTTTAACGGAGCAGAGCGAGCTGACAGGCAGAGTTAGAGACTTTTTCTGTCGTTTCTCTCTTTACAAAGACGCATGTTGCAGTCAGAGTCTTCTCTGAGATGCGAGCACGACCACAACACAATTTATCAAATTACACACGGATATACAGTATGAAAATAGATTGATTGGATTATACTCACAGGAATATAAAACCTCTTACATGGGTCTATTAAAAGTAAAGTAACACAAAAATGTCAGGGAAATTACTTTACTTAGATTTAAGTACTGCAGTTGTACATTTGAAATACCTTCCTACCTTTCGATAGGAAGCCTTCTTGAGGTGGTATAAAACATTTCTTCTTATATTCTGATTTGAGTTGTGGACAACTATGACCACATGAATTAAAAAAAACATTTCACTGCCCAAGTCAGCTATAACACAGTCTTGATCATCAGACTACATGCTGTACAGTATTGTGGACAGATTTGTCCCAGGATTTTTATGCATTTCTTCTTCTTCGTTGCATGATTTAGAATAATAGGTGGAAATGGGTCTATTCTGAGTTCATCCTGCACTGCAGCAGCTAATAAAGTCCATTTAATCCCCAAAACGCTTTTCTTTTAGGCAGGCTGGAGCAGAAAACAACTCACCTTTCTCAAGTTTTACGTAATGTCACAGTGTATGAAGGGGATCAAACAAGCTAATCTTAAATGTCAAAGTAGAGGCCTAGTAGGCCTATTATTTTCATTCATTACACAATATGAATAAGCTATGCAGACAGTTGTAAAGAAAGAACATCTTTTTTCTGTTCTCTACTTGTTATAGTTACACAGTATTAGGGGTGTGGGCTGTATTAAAAGTATCCACTGTTCTCCCATGCTCTAACACACAGTAACGATGAAATGTGTGCTGTTCTCACATTCTTCCTCTGTATGTACACATAAACAACAAGGCAGGGAGGGAATTTATTTTATTGTTTGGGTACATTATTGTTCAGTGTACATGGTCACATCTGAAACAAACTTTACGTGCTTGATAACTCTCCCACCCCGCAGACTCTACACGCAATACCGATTTATATTCATAGCGGCAAGTGCTATGTAGCTCCACATAGGGGACACAGGAAGTGACTATAGCACATTCATGCGGCGTCGGAACCGCGTAGGAAATTCACAGCCGCACCGGCAGAGCTCCAGAATGTGCAACTCGGCCGGCTCACGCGCGACGCTCTACAAGTGCGAGGGCCCGCCCAACGCTGCTTGCAGCTTTATTATTTGGCCCGAGCACGACCGTGTGAGGTCCCTATTGAATTTGCTCGGATTTTTTTTTTTTTTTTTTTTTTTTTTTTTTTTTTTCTGCAAAGTAGGCCCAAATGACATGGCCTAAACATACTCGAAAACTCACCAAAATTTGCAAACATGTCAGAACCGGTGAAAAATTTCGTATTCTACAAGTTTCGCACATGGGCGTGGCAAAATGACTCGCTAGCGCCACCTAGAAAATTGGAAAATTAGCCCCTCGTTCACGTTCAACCTACATGTACGAAATTTTCTGGGGACATGTATCGTATCAAGACGCACAAAAAAGCCTCAAGAACCCATAGCCTAAAGTCAACAGGAAGTCGGCCATTTTGAATTTTATGGCCATTTTTGGATGATTTACACACTTCGTACTTTAACGAACTCCTCCTAGGGATTTAGTCGGATCGACGTCAAATTTCTGCTGTGCCTTCTAAAGGCATTGACGATGAAAAGTTTGTGCTATTTGCGCGTTTTCGTCAATGGGCGTGTCCGTGGCGTCGATGATTCGCAATGAAACAGGAAGTTGTTGTAACTTCAGTGTACATGCTCACATCTGGACCAAACTGTACATGTAGGATGAGAGTCCCGCCCTGAACACATGTACATGCCGACATTCACCCACAGTCATAGCGCCACCTGCTGGCAACAGGAAGTGACTTTTAACGAAGCAACCCCGCCGCACGTTTCACCTACGTGCACGAATTTATTGTGGTACGTGTATCTTGTCCAGACGCTCAAAAAAGTCTCTTGGAGCCATAGCCTAAACCCAACAGGAAGTCGGCCATTTTGAATTTTACGTCAAATTTTGGATGATTTACACACTTCGTACTTTAACGAACTCCTCCTAGGGATTTAGTCCGACCGACTTCAAATTTGTGCTGTGCCTTCTAAAGGCATTGAAGATGAAAAGTTGTGCTATTTGCAAGTTTTCGTCAATGGGCGTGTCCGTGGCGTGGCGTCAAAGATCAGCTCTTCGCCATGACACGGAAGTTGTCGTAACTTCAGTGTACATGCTCACATCTGGACCAAACTGTACATGTAGGATGAGAGTCCCGCCCTGAACACATGTACATGCTGATATTCACCCACAGTCATAGCGCCACCTGCTGGCAACAGGAAGTGACTTTTAACGAAGCAACCCCGCCGCACGTTTCACCTACGTGCACGAATTTATTGTGGTACGTGTATCTTGTCCAGACGCTCAAAAAAGTCTCTTGGAGCCATAGCCTAAACCCAACAGGAAGTCGGCCATTTTGAATTTTACGTCAAATTTTGGATGATTTACACACTTCGTACTTTAACGAACTCCTCCTAGGGATTTAGTCCGACCGACCTCAAATTTTGCTGTGCCTTCTAAAGGCATTGAAGATGAAAAGTTGTGCTATTTGCAAGTTTTCGTCAATGGGCGTGTCCGTGGCGTGGCGTCAAAGATCAGCTCTTCGCCATGACACGGAAGTTGTCGTAACTTCAGTGTACATGCTCACATCTGGACCAAACTGTACATGTAGGATGAGAGTCCCGCCCTGAACACATGTACATGCTGACATTCACAGACAGTCATAGCGCCACCTGCTGGCAACAGGAAGTGACTTTTAACGAAGCAGCCCCCGCCGCACGTTTTACCTACGTGCACGAATTTTCTGTGGTACGTGTATCTTGTCCAGACGCACAAAAAAGCCTCTTGGAGCGATGCCCTAAAATCAACAGGAAGTCGGCCATTTTGAATTTTACGTCAAATTTTGGATGATTTACACACTTCGTACTTTAACGAACTCCTCCTAGGGATTTAGTCCGACCGACTTCAAATTTGTGCTGTGCCTTCTAAAGGCATTGAAGATGAAAAGTTGTGCTATTTGCGAGTTTTCGTCAATGGGTGTGTCCGTGGCGTGGCGTCAGAGATCAAGTCTTCGCCATGACACAGGAAGTTGTTGTAACTTCAGTGTACATGCTCACATCTGAACCAAACTTTACGTGCTTGATAACTCTCCCACCCCGTTATGGAGGACCGATCCTGACACAGTCAGAAATAAATACAGAAATAAATAAATGCTCAATAAATAAATAAGCATCCAATTAAATACACAAAAAATAAGTAAATAAATAAATGTAGGTAGTAATTAAATTATACAAGGAGACATAAATGTATATATTTTAATTAGTGCCTTTACTTTTCACCTTTGTTATAATTACCTTATTTGTTTATTCAACACTTTATTTATTACTAATTTTTTTAATGTATTTATTTATGTGTGTGTTTAATATTTTGTCTGTCTGTTTTTTCTTCCTTTGTATTTATTACCTTATTTATTTCACCCATGGTATTTATTTCTGCCTGTCTTTTTTAAATTTTTGTATGCATTTCTGCCTCATTATGCAAATGAGGAGGGGCTGTGTCTCAAGGGGTCATCTTCTCTGCTATTGGTGGACCAGTCAGACAGGAGAGCTCCTACTCTGCCTGCAGACATCAACGATCTTGCCCCTCACACAGTCAGATGGCTTCCTTCAGTGCGCTGAGGTGTTTAACAACTCTGAAGACAATACTACCAGCAATGTCTTCCTTCTCTTTTCACGTAGACGCTCCGACAGACAGTGCTTTCAGTTTGCTGCATGCATGGACACAGAACTGCGGTATAGGGAGAAGCACACGGTCAGCTGGCTGCAGCTAAATCTGGAGTGCACTCGTATTCAATCTGTATGGTAAATTCAGTTTTAACGGAGCAGAGCGAGCTGACAGGCAGAGTTAGAGACTTTTCTGTCCGTTTCTCTCTTTACAAAGACGCATGTTGCAGTCAGAGTCTTCTCTGAGATGCGAGCACGACATACAACCAATTTATCAAATTACACAACGGATATACAGTATGAAAATAAGATTGATTGGATTATACTCACAGGAAGTATAAAACCTGTTACATGGGTCTATTAAAAGTAAAGTAACACAAAAATGTCAGGGAAATTACTTTACTTAGATTTAAGTACTGCAGTTGTACATTTGAAATACCTTCCTACCTTTCTGATAGGAAGCCTTCTTGAGGTGGTATAAAACATTTCTTCTTATATTCTGATTTGAGTTGTGGACAACTATGACCACATGAATTAAAAAATATTTCACTGCCCAAGTCAGCTATAACACAAGTCTTGTTCATCAGACTACATGCTGTACAGTATTTGACACAGATTTTGTCCCAGGATTTATGCATTTCTTCTTCTTCGTTGCATGATTAGAATAATAAGGTGAGAAATGGGTCTATTCTGAGTTCATCCTGCACTGCAGCAGCTAATAAAGTCCATTTAATCCCAAAAACGCTTTTCTTTTAGGCAGGCTGGAGCAGAACAACTCACCTTTCTCAAGTTGTACAGTAATGTCACATGTGTATGAAGGTGGATCAAACAAGCTAATCTTAAATGTCAAAGTAGAGAGGAGCCTAGTAGGCCTATTTATTTTCATTCATTACACAATATGAATAAGCTATGCAGACAGTTGTAAAGAAAGAACATCTTTTTCTTCTGTTCTCTACTTGTTATAGTTACACAGTATTAGGGGTGTGGGCTGTATTAAAAGTATCCACTGTTCTCCCATGCTCTAACACACAGTAACGATGAAATGTGTGCTGTTCTCACATTCTTCCTCTGTATGTACACATAAACAACAAGGCAGGGAAATATAAAAGGAATTTATTTTTTGTTTGGGTACATTATTGTTCAGTGTACATGCTCACATCTGAAACAAACTTTACGTGCTTGATAACTCTCCCACCCCGCAGACATCTACACGCCAATACCGATTTATATTCATAGCGGCAAGTGCTATGTAGCTCCACATAGGGGACACAGGAAGTGACATATAACACCTTCATGCGGCGTCGGAACCGCGTAGGAAATTCACAGCCGCACCGGCAGAGCTCCAGAATATGCAACTCGGCCGGCTCACACGCGGACGCGCTTACAAGTGCGAGGGCCCGCCCAACGCTGCTTGCAGCTTTAATTAGGGCCCGAGCACGACCGTGTGAGGTCCCTATTGAATTGCTCGGATTATTTTTTTTTTTTTTTTTTTTTTTTTTTTTTTTTCTGCAAAGTAGGCCCAAATGACATGGCCTAAACATACTCGAAAACTCACCAAAATTTGCAAACATGTCAGAACCGGTGAAAAATTTCGTATTCTACAAGTTTCGCACATGGGCGTGGCAAAATGACTCGCTAGCGCCACCTAGAAAATTGGAAAATTAGCCCCTCGTTCACGTTCAACCTACATGTACGAAATTTTCTGGGGACATGTATCGTATCAAGACGCACAAAAAAGCCTCAAGAACCCATAGCCTAAAGTCAACAGGAAGTCGGCCATTTTGAATTTTATGGCCATTTTTGGATGATTTACACACTTCGTACTTTAACGAACTCCTCCTAGGGATTTAGTCGGATCGACGTCAAATTTCTGCTGTGCCTTCTAAAGGCATTGACGATGAAAAGTTGTGCTATTTGCGCGTTTTCGTCAATGGGCGTGTCCGTGGCGTCGATGATTCGCATGAAACAGGAAGTTGTTGTAACTTCAGTGTACATGCTCACATCTGGACCAAACTGTACATGTAGGATGAGAGTCCCGCCCTGAACACATGTACATGCCGACATTCACCCACAGTCATAGCGCCACCTGCTGGCAACAGAAGTGACCTTTAACGAAGCAGCCCCCGCCGCACGTTTCACCTACGTGCACGAATTTTCTGTGGTACGTGTATCTTGTCCAGACGCACAAAAAAGTCTCTTGGAGCCATAGCCTAAACCAACAGGAAGTCGGCCATTTTGAATTTTACGTCAAATTTTGGATGATTTACACACTTCGTACTTTAACGAACTCCTCCTAGGGATTTAGTCCGACCGACCTCAAATTTGTGCTGTGCCTTCTAAAGGCATTGAAGATGAAAAGTTGTGCTATTTGCAAGTTTTCGTCAATGGGCGTGTCCGTGGCGTGGCGTCAAAGATCAGCTCTTCGCCATGACACGGAAGTTGTCGTAACTTCAGTGTACATGCTCACATCTGGACCAAACTGTACATGTAGGATGAGAGTCCCGCCCTGAACACATGTACATGCTGACATTCACCCAGTCATAGCGCCACCTGCTGGCAACAGGAAGTGACTTTTAACGAAGCAGCCCCCGCCGCACGTTTCACCTACGTGCACGAATTTTCTGTGGTACGTGTATCTTGTCCAGACGCACAAAAAAGCTCTTGGAGCGATGCCCTAAAATCAACAGGAAGTCGGCCATTTTGAATTTTACGTCAAATTTTGGATGATTTACACACTTCGTACTTTAACGAACTCCTCCTAGGGATTTAGTCCGACCGACTTCAAATTTGTGCTGTGCCTTCTAAAGGCATTGAAGATGAAAAGTTGTGCTATTTGCGAGTTTTCGTCAATGGGTGTGTCCGTGGCGTGGCGTCAGAGATCAAGTCTTCGCCATGACACAGGAAGTTGTTGTAACTTCAGTGTACATGCTCACATCTGAACCAAACTTTACGTGCTTGATAACTCTCCCACCCCGCTATGGAGGACCGATCCTGACACAGTCAGAAATAAATACAGAAATAAATAAATGCTCAATAAATAAATAAGCATCCAATTAAATACACAAAAAATAAAGTAAATAAATAAATGTAGGTAGTAATTAAATTATACAAGGAGACATAAATGTATATATTTTAATTAGTGCCTTTACTTATTCACCTTTGTTATAATTACCTTATTTGTTTATTCAACTTTATTTATTACTAATTTTTTTAATGTATTTATTTATGTGTGTTTTAATATTTTTGTCTGTTTTATTCTTCCTTTGTATTTATTTACCTTATTTATTTTCACCCATGGTATTTATTTCTGCCTGTCTTTTTAAATTTTTGTATGCATTTCTGCCTCATTATGCAAATGAGGAGGGGCTGTGTCTCAAGGGGTCATCTTCTCTGCTATTGGTGGACCAGTCAGACAGGAGAGCTCCTACTCTGCCTGCAGACATCAACGATCTTGCCCCTCACACAGTCAGATGGCTTCCTTCAGTGCGCTGAGGTGTTTAACAACTCTGAAGACAATACTACCAGCAATGTCTTCCTTCTCTTTTCACGTAGACGCTCCGACAGACAGTGCTTTCAGTTTGCTGCATGCATGGACACAGAACTGCGGTATAGGGAGAAGCACACGGTCAGCTGGCTGCAGCTAAATCTGGAGTGCACTCGTATTCAATTCTGTATGGTAAATTCAGTTTTAACGGAGCAGAGCGAGCTGACAGGCAGAGTTAGAGACTTTTTCTGTCCGTTTCTCTCTTTACAAAGACGCATGTTGCAGTCAGAGTCTTCTCTGAGATGCGAGCACGACATACAACACAATTTATCAAATTACACAACGGATATACAGTATGAAAATAAGATTGATTGGATTATACTCACAGGAAGTATAAAACCTGTTACATGGTCTATTAAAAGTAAAGTAACACAAAAATGTCAGGGAAATTACTTTACTTAGATTTAAGTACTGCAGTTGTACATTTGAAATACCTTCCTACCTTTCTGATAGGAAGCCTTCTTGAGGTGGTATAAAACATTTCTTCTTATATTCTGATTTGAGTTGTGGACAACTATGACCACATGAATTAAAAAAATTAAACATTTCACTGCCCAAGTCAGCTATAACACAAGTCTTGTTCATCAGACTACATGCTGTACAGTATTTGTGGACAGATTTTGTCCCAGGATTTATTATGCATTTCTTCTTCTTCGTTGCATGATTTAGAATAATAAGGTGAGAAATGGGTCTATTCTGAGTTCATCCTGCACTGCAGCAGCTAATAAAGTCCATTTAATCCCAAAAACGCTTTTCTTTTAGGCAGGCTGGAGCAGAAAACAACTCACCTTTCTCAAGTTGTACAGTAATGTCACATGTGTATGAAGGTGGATCAAACAAGCTAATCTTAAATGTCAAAGTAGAGAGGAGCCTAGTAGGCCTATTTATTTTCATTCATTACACAATATGAATAAGCTATGCAGACAGTTGTAAAGAAAGAACATCTTTTTCTTCTGTTCTCTACTTGTTATAGTTACACAGTATTAGGGGTGTGGGCTGTATTAAAAGTATCCACTGTTCTCCCATGCTCTAACACACAGTAACGATGAAATGTGTGCTGTTCTCACATTCTTCCTCTGTATGTACACATAAACAACAAGGCAGGGAAATATAAAAGGAATTTATTTTATTGTTTGGGTACATTATTGTTCAGTGTACATGCTCACATCTGAAACAAACTTTACGTGCTTGATAACTCTCCCACCCCGCAGACATCTACACGTCAATACCGATTTATATTCATAGCGGCAAGTGCTATGTAGCTCCACATAGGGGACACAGGAAGTGACATATAACACCTTCATGCGGCGTCGGAACCGCGTAGGAAATTCACAGCCGCACCGGCAGAGCTCCAGAATATGCAACTCGGCCGGCTCACGCGCGGACGCGCTACAAGTGCGAGGGCCCGCCCAACGCTGCTTGCAGCTTTAATTTTTTTTTTTTTTTTTTTTTTTTTTTTTCTGCAAAGTAGGCCCAAATGACATGGCCTAAACATACTCGAAAACTCACCAAAATTTGCAAACATGTCAGAACCGGTGAAAAATTTCGTATTCTACAAGTTTCGCACATGGGCGTGGCAAAATGACTCGCTAGCGCCACCTAGAAAATTGGAAATGATTAGCCCCTCGTTCACGTTCAACCTACATGTACGAAATTTTCTGGGGACATGTATCGTATCAAGACGCACAAAAAGCCTCAAGAACCCATAGCCTAAAGTCAACAGGAAGTCGGCCATTTTGAATTTTATGGCCATTTTTGGATGATTTACACACTTCGTACTTTAACGAACTCCTCCTAGGGATTTAGTCGGATCGACGTCAAATTTCTGCTGTGCCTTCTAAAGGCATTGACGATGAAAAGTTGTGCTATTTGCGCGTTTTCGTCAATGGGCGTGTCCGTGGCGTCGATGATTCGCATGAAACAGGAAGTTGTTGTAACTTCAGTGTACATGCTCACATCTGGACCAAACTGTACATGTAGGATGAGAGTCCCGCCCTGAACACATGTACATGCCGACATTCACCCACAGTCATAGCGCCACCTGCTGGCAACAGAAAGTGACCTTTAACGAAGCAGCCCCCGCCGCACGTTTCACCTACGTGCACGAATTTTCTGTGGTACGTGTATCTTGTCCAGACGCACAAAAAAGCCTCTTGGAGCCATAGCCTAAACAACAGGAAGTCGGCCATTTTGAATTTTACGTCAAATTTTGGATGATTTACACACTTCGTACTTTAACGAACTCCTCCTAGGGATTTAGTCCGACCGACCTCAAATTTGTGCTGTGCCTTCTAAAGGCATTGAAGATGAAAAGTTGTGCTATTTGCAAGTTTTCGTCAATGGGCGTGTCCGTGGCGTGGCGTCAAAGATCAGCTCTTCGCCATGACACGGAAGTTGTCGTAACTTCAGTGTACATGCTCACATCTGGACCAAACTGTACATGTAGGATGAGAGTCCCGCCCTGAACACATGTACATGCTGACATTCACAGACAGTCATAGCGCCACCTGCTGGCAACAGGAAGTGACTTTTAACGAAGCAGCCCCCGCCGCACGTTTACCTACGTGCACGAATTTTCTGTGGTACGTGTATCTTGTCCAGACGCACAAAAAAGCCTCTTGGAGCGATGCCCTAAAATCAACAGGAAGTCGGCCATTTTGAATTTTACGTCAAATTTTGGATGATTTACACACTTCGTACTTTAACGAACTCCTCCTAGGGATTTAGTCCGACCGACTTCAAATTTGTGCTGTGCCTTCTAAAGGCATTGAAGATGAAAAGTTGTGCTATTTGCGAGTTTTCGTCAATGGGTGTGTCCGTGGCGTGGCGTCAGAGATCAAGTCTTCGCCATGACACAGGAAGTTGTTGTAACTTCAGTGTACATGCTCACATCTGAACCAAACTTTACGTGCTTGATAACTCTCCCACCCCGTATGGAGGACCGATCCTGACACAGTCAGAAATAAATACAGAAATAAATAAATGCTCAATAAATAAATAAGCATCCAATTAAATACACAAAAAATAAGTAAATAAATAAATGTAGGTAGTAATTAAATTATACAAGGAGACATAAATGTATATATTTTAATTAGTGCCTTTACTTATTCACCTTTGTTATAATTACCTTATTTGTTTATTCAACTTTATTTATTACTAATTTTTTTAATGTATTTATTTATGTGTGTGTTTTAATATTTTTGTCTGTTTTATTCTTCCTTTGTATTTATTTACCTTATTTATTTTCACCCATGGTATTTATTTCTGCCTGTCTTTTTAAATTTTTGTATGCATTTCTGCCTCATTATGCAAATGAGGAGGGGCTGTGTCTCAAGGGGTCATCTTCTCTGCTATTGGTGGACCAGTCAGACAGGAGAGCTCCTACTCTGCCTGCAGACATCAACGATCTTGCCCCTCACACAGTCAGATGGCTTCCTTCAGTGCGCTGAGGTGTTTAACAACTCTGAAGACAATACTACCAGCAATGTCTTCCTTCTCTTTTCACGTAGACGCTCCGACAGACAGTGCTTTCAGTTTGCTGCATGCATGGACACAGAACTGCGGTATAGGGAGAAGCACACGGTCAGCTGGCTGCAGCTAAATCTGGAGTGCACTCGTATTCAATTCTGTATGGTAAATTCAGTTTTAACGGAGCAGAGCGAGCTGACAGGCAGAGTTAGAGACTTTTTCTGTCGTTTCTCTCTTTACAAAGACGCATGTTGCAGTCAGAGTCTTCTCTGAGATGCGAGCACGACATACAACACAATTTATCAAATTACACAACGGATATACAGTATGAAAATAAGATTGATTGGATTATACTCACAGGAAGTATAAAACCTCTTACATGGGTCTATTAAAAGTAAAGTAACACAAAAATGTCAGGGAAATTACTTTACTTAGATTTAAGTACTGCAGTTGTACATTTGAAATACCTTCCTACCTTTCTGATAGGAAGCCTTCTTGAGGTGGTATAAAACATTTCTTCTTATATTCTGATTTGAGTTGTGGACAACTATGACCACATGAATTAAAAAAAATTTCACTGCCCAAGTCAGCTATAACACAAGTCTTGTTCATCAGACTACATGCTGTACAGTATTTGTGGACAGATTTTGTCCCAGGATTTCTTATGCATTTCTTCTTCTTCGTTGCATGATTTAGAATAATAAGGTGAGAAATGGGTCTATTCTGAGTTCATCCTGCACTGCAGCAGCTAATAAAGTCCATTTAATCCCAAAAACGCTTTTCTTTTAGGCAGGCTGGAGCAGAAAACAACTCACCTTTCTCAAGTTGTACAGTAATGTCACATGTGTATGAAGGTGGATCAAACAAGCTAATCTTAAATGTCAAAGTAGAGAGGAGCCTAGTAGGCCTATTTATTTTCATTCATTACACAATATGAATAAGCTATGCAGACAGTTGTAAAGAAAGAACATCTTTTTCTTCTGTTCTCTACTTGTTATAGTTACACAGTATTAGGGGTGTGGGCTGTATTAAAAGTATCCACTGTTCTCCCATGCTCTAACACACAGTAACGATGAAATGTGTGCTGTTCTCACATTCTTCCTCTGTATGTACACATAAACAACAAGGCAGGGAAATATAAAAGGAATTTATTTTATTGTTTGGGTACATTATTGTTCAGTGTACATGTCACATCTGAAACAAACTTTACGTGCTTGATAACTCTCCCACCCCGCAGACATCTACACGTCAATACCGATTTATATTCATAGCGGCAAGTGCTATGTAGCTCCACATAGGGGACACAGGAAGTGACATATAGCACCTTCATGCGGCGTCGGAACCGCGTAGGAAATTCACAGCCGCACCGGCAGAGCTCCAGAATGTGCAACTCGGCCGGCTCACGCGCGGACGCGCTTACAAGTGCGAGGGCCCGCCCAACGCTGCTTGCAGCTTTAATTTTTTTTTTTTTTTTTTTTTTTTTTTTTTTTCTGCAAAGTAGGCCCAAATGACATGGCCTAAACATACTCGAAAACTCACCAAAATTTGCAAACATGTCAGAACCGGTGAAAAATTTCGTATTCTACAAGTTTCGCACATGGGCGTGGCAAAATGACTCGCTAGCGCCACCTAGAAAATTGGAAATGATTAGCCCCTCGTTCACGTTCAACCTACATGTACGAAATTTTCTGGGGACATGTATCGTATCAAGACGCACAAAAAAGCCTCAAGAACCCATAGCCTAAAGTCAACAGGAAGTCGGCCATTTTGAATTTTATGGCCATTTTTGGATGATTTACACACTTCGTACTTTAACGAACTCCTCCTAGGGATTTAGTCGGATCGACGTCAAATTTCTGCTGTGCCTTCTAAAGGCATTGACGATGAAAAGTTGTGCTATTTGCGAGTTTTCGTCAATGGGCGTGTCCGTGGCGTCGATGATTCGCATGAAACAGGAAGTTGTTGTAACTTCAGTGTACATGCTCACATCTGGACCAAACTGTACATGTAGGATGAGAGTCCCGCCCTGAACACATGTACATGCCGACATTCACCCACAGTCATAGCGCCACCTGCTGGCAACAGAAAGTGACCTTTAACGAAGCAGCCCCCGCCGCACGTTTCACCTACGTGCACGAATTTTCTGTGGTACGTGTATCTTGTCCAGACGCACAAAAAAGTCTCTTGGAGCCATAGCCTAAACCCAACAGGAAGTCGGCCATTTTGAATTTTACGTCAAATTTTGGATGATTTACACACTTCGTACTTTAACGAACTCCTCCTAGGGATTTAGTCCGACCGACCTCAAATTTGTGCTGTGCCTTCTAAAGGCATTGAAGATGAAAAGTTGTGCTATTTGCAAGTTTTCGTCAATGGGCGTGTCCGTGGCGTGGCGTCAAAGATCAGCTCTTCGCCATGACACGGAAGTTGTCGTAACTTCAGTGTACATGCTCACATCTGGACCAAACTGTACATGTAGGATGAGAGTCCCGCCCTGAACACATGTACATGCTGACATTCACCCACAGTCATAGCGCCACCTGCTGGCAACAGGAAGTGACTTTTAACGAAGCAGCCCCCGCCGCACGTTTACCTACGTGCACGAATTTTCTGTGGTACGTGTATCTTGTCCAGACGCACAAAAAAGCCTCTTGGAGCGATGCCTAAACCAACAGGAAGTCGGCCATTTTGAATTTTACGTCAAATTTTGGATGATTTACACACTTCGTACTTTAACGAACTCCTCCTAGGGATTTAGTCCGACCGACCTCAAATTTGTGCTGTGCCTTCTAAAGGCATTGAAGATGAAAAGTTGTGCTATTTGCAAGTTTTCGTCAATGGGCGTGTCCGTGGCGTGGCGTCAAAGATCAGCTCTTCGCCATGACACGGAAGTTGTCGTAACTTCAGTGTACATGCTCACATCTGGACCAAACTGTACATGTAGGATGAGAGTCCCGCCCTGAACACATGTACATGCTGACATTCACCCACAGTCATAGCGCCACCTGCTGGCAACAGGAAGTGACTTTTAACGAAGCAGCCCCCGCCGCACGTTTTACCTACGTGCACGAATTTTCTGTGGTACGTGTATCTTGTCCAGACGCACAAAAAAGCCTCTTGGAGCGATGCCCTAAAATCAACAGGAAGTCGGCCATTTTGAATTTTACGTCAAATTTTGGATGATTTACACACTTCGTACTTTAACGAACTCCTCCTAGGGATTTAGTCCGACCGACTTCAAATTTGTGCTGTGCCTTCTAAAGGCATTGAAGATGAAAAGTTGTGCTATTTGCGAGTTTTCGTCAATGGGTGTGTCCGTGGCGTGGCGTCAGAGATCAAGTCTTCGCCATGACACAGGAAGTTGTTGTAACTTCAGTGTACATGCTCACATCTGAACCAAACTTTACGTGCTTGATAACTCTCCCACCCCGTTATGGAGGACCGATCCTGACACAGTCAGAAATAAATACAGAAATAAATAAATGCTCAATAAATAATAAGCATCCAATTAAATACACAAAAAAATAAGTAAATAAATAAATGTAGGTAGTAATTAAATTATACAAGGAGACATAAATGTATATATTTTAATTAGTGCCTTTACTTATTCACCTTTGTTATAATTACCTTATTTGTTTATTCAACTTTATTTATTACTAATTTTTTTAATGTATTTATTTATGTGTGTGTTTTAATATTTTTGTCTGTTTTATTCTTCCTTTGTATTTATTTACCTTATTTATTTTCACCCATGGTATTTATTTCTGCCTGTCTTTTTTAAATTTTTGTATGCATTTCTGCCTCATTATGCAAATGAGGAGGGGCTGTGTCTCAAGGGGTCATCTTCTCTGCTATTGGTGGACCAGTCAGACAGGAGAGCTCCTACTCTGCCTGCAGACATCAACGATCTTGCCCCTCACACAGTCAGATGGCTTCCTTCAGTGCGCTGAGGTGTTTAACAACTCTGAACAATACTACCAGCAATGTCTTCCTTCTCTTTTCACGTAGACGCTCCGACAGACAGTGCTTTCAGTTTGCTGCATGCATGGACACAGAACTGCGGTACAGCACACAGTAACGATGAAATGTGTGCTGTTCTCACATTCTTCCTCTGTATGTACACATAAACAACAAGGCAGGGAAATATAAAAGGAATTTATTTTATTGTTTGGGTACATTATGTTCAGTGTACATGCTCACATCTGAACCAAACTTTACGTGCTTGATAACTCTCCCACCCCGCAGACATCTACACGCCAACCGATTTATATTCATAGCGGCAAGTGCTATGTAGCTCCACATAGGGGACACAGGAAGTGACATATAACACCTTCATGCGGCGTCATAACCGCGTAGCAAATTCACAGCCGCACCGGCAGAGCTCCAGAATATGCAACTCGGCCGGCTCACACGCGGACGCGCTTATAAGTGCGAGGGCCCGCCCAACGCTGCTTGCAGCTTTAATTAGGGCCGAGCACAACCGTGCGAGGTCCCTATTGAATCTGCTCGGATTATTTTTTTTTTTTTTTTTTTTTTTTTTTTTTTCGCAAAGTAGGCCCAAATGACATGGCCTAAACATACTCGAAAACTCACCAAAATTTGCAAACATGTCAGAACCGTGAAAAATTTCGTATTCTACAAGTTTCGCACATGGGCGTGGAAAATGACTCGCTAGCGCCACCTTGAAAATTGGAAATGATTAGCCCCTCGTTCACGTTCAACCTACATGTACGAAATTTTCTGGGGACAGTATCGTATCAAGACGCACAAAAAAGCCTCAAAAACCCATAGCCTAAACCAACAGGAGTCGGCCATTTTGAATTTTATGGCCATTTTTGGATGATTACAACTTCGTACTTTAACGAACTCCTCCTAGGGATTTAGTCGGATCGACCTCAATTTCTGCTGTGCCTTCTAAAGGCATTGACGATGAAAAGTTGTGCTATTTGCGAGTTTTCGTCAATGGGCGTGTCCGTGGCGTCGATGATTCGCAATGAAATAGGAAGTTGTTGTAACTTCAGTGTACATGCTCACATCTGGACCAAACTGTACATGTAGTATGAGAGTCCCGCCCTGAACACATGTACATGCCGACATTCACCCACAGTCATAGCGCCACTGCTGGCAACAGAAAGTGACCTTTAACGAAGCAGCCCCCGCCGCACGTTTTACTACGTGCACGAATTTTCTGTGGGTACTGTATCTTGTCCAGACGCACAAAAAAGCCTCTTGGAGCCATAGCCTAAAATCAACAGGAAGTCGGCCTTTTGAATTTTACGTCAAATTTTGGATGATTTACACACTTCGTACTTTAACGAAACCCTCCTAGGGATTATCTCGACCGACCTCAAATTGTGCTGTGCCTTCTAAAGGCATTGAAGATGAAAAGTTGTGCTATTTGCAAGTTTCTTCAATGGGCGTTCCCGTGGCGTGGCGTCAAGATCAGCTCTTCGCCATGACACGGAAGTTGTCGTAACTTCAGTGTACATGCTCACTCTGGACCAAACTGTACATGTAGGATGATAGTCCCGCCCTGAACACATGTACATGCTGACATTCACAGACAGTCATAGCGCCACCTGCTG
>NW_024040231.1:0-27204 GCF_014851395.1 Micropterus salmoides
ATAATGACATAGGTATTCATTTGCCCTCATCTTAAGCTTTCCTTTCATCCCTTGTGCCCACAGCAGGGATTTTTTTAAAAACGTTTTACCATATGTTGTGCACCATTGTAAATCTCAGAGGGGCAGCAATAGATGGTGATGAAACAAGGTGTAAAGTGTGCGTCAGACAAAAGGAGCTGTGTACAGTTTGCCTTTGATGCAGTGTGGCAGCCTTTTACTCAGTCTGCTCTTTGGAATAACCTTTTCCCTGCTCTCTCTGATTGAGAAATTAAATCAATGGCACGAGACACTCAATTCAACCTAGGAAATCATTTTCAATTTAGATACATTTACCAAGGCTCTTCCACAGTCCTTAATCCACCAAATCACTCCCTGCTAACGATAATTCATTAAGTTGATTTCAATGTTTTCCCTCAAAGGTCATAAAAAAAGCCTTCCTCTGCGATTTGTAACCAAAGCCTTGTTGACTGGCAAGTTTTGTGAAATAACACATTTATAAGATGTTGACTTGAACAGAATTAATGGTGTTTTTCATGCATGGCAACAGATTACTCCTTTTAGCTTCACTGCAGCCTTCACTGCAATTTTTGCACCATCTTTCATACACTTTGCTCGCTATAAACTTCTAAACTCGGGCAGCCCTCTGCATAGCAATGAGCGTGAGAATCAATGGCAATGTGAGGCAGCTGAAATTATGATATTATCTACAAGCCGGCAATTGTACCGATCCAAATCAATCAATCATGGAGCGGCTTCCAAAGGAAATGACTCAATTACTGCACCTGTCAAACTCATCGCGGTCAGACAGAAAACTAGTCGCTTTTGAAAATATTGAACGCTGCGTTGATTATAAGGCTTGTCATCAGACTCTAGCTTAGAATTTCAATCAGGAAGGGATAATGAGATGAAATAATCTGGCAAAAAGTCACTATTCTATCTGGTGATGTTTCAAGCATTCATTTTCTCACTGACCTATACTGCTATCTATTAATATCAGTTGCTGGAATTAGGGACTTAAAATTTTAGCCCACATGGGTACCCAAGGGTGGATTACTGATAGGCCCCATTGTTTGTAGTTGTTTTACATGTCTGTGCCGAGGGGCCCATAATCTGCCAGTGTGAGGAAACACTTCTTATTCCATACTCTCAACTCCTGGCGAAGCTGCGACATAGAAGTCTCTAATGACTGTGAAAACAGTGGCAAAAATGTCCCTGTTGAAATGGAGTCAAAAAGAGAATACTCCAGTAAACTCCATCACTCGATGAAAGAGCTATATTAAATGTACTTTATGTGGCTTCCCTGTTGCTAACTTAAGTTGATAATTGCAGTGCAAATCAAATCAAGCCTCTAGGTGTCCTGCATGGGTCCAGTTTTGCAAAACCATAACTGACCCATTACCTGCAATTATCTCTAAATCAATTTCGGGACCACACTTGGGCGTCTGTGTGTTTTGCGCACAGCTGGCACAGCGTGGATGACTTCCTTCATTATTTAAATTTCCTGACATGCTACCAGGATTCTATGGTAATTGACCTTCTATGCACTGCTGAGCTGTTCCAAAACATTCCAAGATTTTAACAGCTGTCTCCAAACCCCATTAAGAAATGCTCTTCTCACTGACTGTTGGGATTTATAAAATTTCACTGGTGAAAATTTGCATAAAGAGAAAAGAAAGAATGTAGCACCAGACGTTTTATTGTTTTCATGTCTTTCTATTTTTTCTTTCTCCTGCTTTTTACCCGTGGTCATTTTTCACCATCTAATTCATAGAACTCCTTTTTACTAAGGAAATAGTTCCTAGTCCCTATGAAAAGTGTGAGAGGTCAGTGGATTGCCTAGAGTAACAGCGACATTCTTTGTTGAAAACATGTAGCTCTTTCATTTTGTTATTTTTCTTTGCTGTCAGGACTCCATTCACCCCCATTGTGCAGATACCTCAGAGACATATATCCCAAAACCTGTTCAAATAAAAAACTATAAAACCAGTATGAACCAACCTTTTGAGATATAGCTTTTGAGAAAACCTGACCCGATCTGAATTGTTTTTCAATCGAAGCATTGTTTTTTGAAAAATAAGGTTTCCCAGTTGTAGTTTAAGTTTGACATTTGATGCATTGAAGCTTTTAAAATTGTTGACTGTGCAAAGCCTGATGGCATAATGAACTTGGTTCCATTTCTAAAGTGCCATTTAAATATTCCTGTGCGCTCTATATTTCTATCAGCCATCACATTTTTCCATTCTGTGACTTAGAGCCTGCCCTCAGATACACAGACGGGTGACTTCTTTGAGCTTTAACCATTTCATATGGCCCAGAGGAGGCAGCTGCAGGGTGCTGCTCCTCAGCTAAAGGTTAACCGTGGTAATACCAGTTTCATTATCACCCTTGCTTCATTTGACTTCATCCATTTTCCCCTCTGAGCGTTAAGGGGCTGTGTGTGGACCTGTCAGACCGCAGACCTGGGGAGGAATTTACGGCCCGGTTGGCCTGATGGAAATTCAGCTGACATTTTTATGAGCTGTGGAGAGGCGTACTAAGGTGTCCTCCTGCTGGGGAAATAGACAAATGGATGTAGTTGACCAGCGTCTGCAAACAAATCACAGTCAGGGAGGACCCAGTGTGATTTGTTTGTGTTGGTGTGTAGTCAGGATACAAAATTGATGAATATTTCATTCATTAGAACAAAGGCAGATTGAGGGAGAGCGCTCACGGTCAGCCTTATTCTCTCATATGCTCAATCTGCCCTCCTGGCTCTCAAACAAATGTACTGTAAAAATCAAGTCAGACATCTTTAAACGCATCTAAGGATCAATGTGGATCAAAACGTCTGTACCAATGTAAAATGAAACCCTCTATTAGGGTTGGGGTCTCATTGTATTTTATTTTAATTGAATCCAGTCTCTAATACTTTCAAAGCCCATATCAAATGCAATTAGTGAGAAGAGTCACCACTCTGTTGGTTTTGTTGAACTATAAAAACACACGGTTCACTCGGGTTGTTACAGAGTAATGTTTATTTTCTCTCACAACTGTTCTTTGGCCAAGTACAGACACCGGCCTGCCGGGAGCGTTTAAAGAAGCAAACAGCCACAACTGTTTAGAATTAACTTTAATTAGCAACAGCTGATACAATCTGCTGCCGGGGATGTTTGTCTTTTTAACTGGTAAAATTGCTACCTTTTTTGTTTTTTTTGCTAATAAATTTATGAAAGAATTAGAACTGATAAACGTATCAAGAAGAGATGTGGTAGCATCAAACCTTAAACATAACACATTTGGGTAATTTCTCAACTGGGACCTGGAAGTGAAACAAGCTATCAAATCCCAAACCTATTCTTCATACCTGCTGATCTTGTTGCAGAGTCACAGTTGGTGATGTTACAGTGAAGTCATTGCTGTTGTTAACTACATGGACGCAATCCTGATCAATGGATACAATCTTTAGAAAAAATTAAAAACATTTTGTCTTTGTTTTACTGTTTACTGTTCAAATGACATACACAACATTTGATGTATCTATGTCACCGGCAAAAATGCAGCTATGGTTTAACTACAGTTGACCCCACCTACGTGTTCCATTCCAAAGTTGCTCAGTACTTCCAAAGCTTCTGCTTAATGCCAATCTCTATTTGGTAATGGTGCAAGTGAGTCTTATACAATTATGAGGCACTGAATAAGAAAGAGATGAAAGACTTGGCAGAAAAACCTCAGAAAAAAACCTCTAAGTACGACTATCAGTAGGCCTCATTAGTTCTTTTGGCATTGTTGTTGTAAAGGATTGAAAGTTTGTCATCTCTAGGTAGCACATAGCGAGCATGATTTTATTTGTTCATGAAAGAAGTTTAATTCCATTCAACTCATATATTATTGTTATGCTACAAATTATGGCACATAAGCAGCTTCCCTTTTACTGAATGTATAATATCACTAATGCTCTAAAGCATCTATTTAGTCACACAGTTAATAATATCAGCAGCAATAGCAGAAATAACATTAAAGCATAGCATAATCGTTTTCAGTCAATGAAGCATTAAAAGATTAAGTGTGCAGTGTATTAAAACACATGTGGTGGTGTCGTTTATCATATCCCGACATAAACACATGTGATTCTCATAATCTCCTTTATTGTGACTGTTTACCATCATCTCTGGCTGACGAGTCACCTCTGTGTATTCAGACCTTGATACACTGATCACAAGTTGCTGTTGGCAGACGGGTTAAAAATGTCGACATTTCATTTAGCAGCACCCCGTCATTCCAAGGAGAGGTAACACTGATTGCCTTGCCATGTACGACAATCTGTACCACACTTCCTGTCAAGCACAGGCTGTTGTGGAAGTGCAGGCCCATAGGGTTTTAGTGATATCAAGTGTATGTTGAAAATAAATCTTCACATTACCTGTTACCTTGAAAACGTCTTCAAATCAGCACTGCAGGCTTAAATGGATTCTCTGGTCCGTGTGCATCTGTGTTGTTAAACTTGCATACGAGTATATGAGCATATAAATGCATGTATGAGCCCATCCCATGTGTGCCTGCACAACATCACATGCGCTAGTGCATTTCTAATGAAAACATATGGCAGAGGAGAGCAAACATAAAGTAATTATGTGCTTTGCGAGGACGCCGTCAGTGAGCCCCCCCGCTTCACATTATCTAAAACTGTCGGGGCTCTGCATGCACATGGTTCCCTTGCAGTATGCCACAGCTCCTAAGACCTCCTAATATTAGCTCCACTGCTTGTTCCCACAATTCACTGTTTGGATAGATTCATCACGCCATTGTTTGCCGTTGTTTCCTGTTGTGGACCTACTCATCTGTGGTTGCTGGTTAGTACCAACACATGGCGATCTTGTTTGTCTTTCTGCCATATGTTTCTACCAAGTGCAATTACTTTTTTCAGTCCTTCACTTTGTCTTGATTGTTTTCTGTCTTTTATTAGCGGTGGTTAGTGCAAATCACGTAGTTGGTCCAAAAATATGCTATACTGGTTGTAGCTCATGACAAACATGTACCTTTCATTTTATCGCCTCCAACATTCCTCCTCTAACATTTCCCATTTTATTGATTTTGGTCCTTAGTTAGAAATGTTTACATCTAGATATACAGTATGTATTACTAAATTGATATCCCTATTACATTGGGAAATTGTTTGGTTAATTTTTTTGAATGCTACCGAGAGGTGTTTGGGGTGGATGGTGGAAATGCAAAGCACAGGACTTTGGCATCAGAGACCAGGGTTTGCATCCTGAGTCCCTGGTTAGGTTTAGGCAACAAAAGCACTTTGGTTAAGAAAGTAAAGACTGTGGTTTCAGTTAAATGTTAATAGGCATGTTGTTTACTGCTTCAAATCCGTATCCAAAACTGACCATGATCTTTCCCTAACCTTAACCAAGAGCTGTCAGTGATTAAACAAACTATAAGAAAGTTTATCTATGAGTGGAGTGGTGTGGTGGAAAACACCATAAGTTCAGTATCAGTAATTAAAAACAATTCTAGCAGAAAGGGCTCTCATAAAACTCATGAAATAATTTGACTTTTTTAACTTTTTCTTAACTCTAGGTTCACTAGGTGTCTTTTTCCAGAGTGTTCTGCGGTAAAACCGTGAAGACAGTTTGACCCTGAGGCTGAAATGAAATTTACATTAGAACAACTCTCTGTAGAGCTTCCTTATTGATAGCTTAATGGGGCATCCCCTTCAACAATGGAAGAATGGTCCCCAACTATTTTTCAATTAAAGACATTGTATAAAATGTGACAAATATCACAAGCCTCAGGCCAATGTGTCCTGTCGGGACAGTCCACTTGGGTCTAGGAAAGGATCGCCGAGTGAAGGAGTTCAGCTACCTTGGCGTCTTGGTAAGATGGAGCTTGAGGGAGGCGGATTGGTGCGGCAACAGCAGTAACTGCACCGTACTAACGCCGTAAGGAGACCGCTAGGCCTGAAGGCAATGTTCTCGATTTAGCAGTTGATCTACATTCCATCCATCACCTATGGTCAAGATGTTTGGGCAATGATCGGAATTTCATCTTACATGTAGGGTGATGAGCTTGAGTCTGGCAACATCAGACTCAAGAAAGTCAACTATTCCTATTCATATACCCTCACATAGTATTTTAAACACTGTGGTACACCATAGCTCCCTGCGAACATCCAACATGATGACAAGAAGAATTGCAGTCACATATTCTTGCCTAGTTGTAATCAGATCAAAATGTCACACCAGAATCTATACGTTAGGGGCTTCCTATAGTCAACCAAATCATTATTGATTAATGACACCATAAATATATACTCAAACAAACTGAACCACATCCATGCTGTCAGACTAACCGGTCCATGTGCCACTTTTCATAATACTCCACTACTGGCCCCATAAATCATGCTAACCCCAGCTATCCAGGCAGCAGCTCCTCACTATGGGCCAAGAAAAATGACCCAGACAGAGCAGGACTATTGGCATTCCAGAGTGATCATGTCTCGGCCATGCTGGAAATCAGAGGTCTTATCTAATCAATTCAATCTGGGCCAGCAGCACGTCTCGGGGAGAGAGGGCAAATAATCAACAGAGATGAGGCTCCCTCCTCGGTACTTATAATCTTTCCTTGAAGTAGTGCCCCAAAACACTGATCCCTTGTTTCTGCCTCTGGCAAAACACCAAAAATTATGATAAATAAGCCCATTAACCAGCAGGCTGTGCAGAGATCTGAGGGGACTGTAGACCTCTTGCTCTGCTCTTTTTGTTTGTTCACTGAAGGTCCAACAGCATTGAAATGTGCTGCTCTCCAGCCTCAGCACAACAACACGCTGATAGATATCCCCTGCCGCTACTGCTGGTGTGATTGCTGTTGATTTGTATTCAAATCAGCCTGTCGAGGCATTGAGATGAGATTCATTGTATATTGTGTTGTTTCATTTTACAGGCAACAAATGGTGCTGGGCTGCTTGCTGGTCCTCTGTAGCCCGACGCCGCATTACTGCAGCTCAGAGGCTTTTAGGAGTCCATTTGGTCAATTCCACCCAGTCCAACAGATAAACTGGCAGTAATTTGAATCAGAAAGGCAGAGAAAATAGAAAATCAAAGCAGGTGTTTCAAAAAGGAAATTCAAGAAAAAGGATTCTGTATGTGTCCATCTGCTTTTCTACAGGAGTGTGTGTTTGTACACAAAAGACTGTGTGTTTGTGAGCAAGCGTGTGTAAACAGATGTAGCTAAAAGTGGATGTTTGGGCATTTTTATGTACATATCCAAGCAGGTTTGTGTGTGTTTGTGTAGTTCTGGGAAGTGATGAATCACCTCAGGGCCTTGTGTGCAGTACCTGGGAGTAAAACCACAGAAGTTGTTATGGTTGTGCGTGTGTGTGTGTCGTCTCAGTGTTTTAATAAGTCGACCTGGGGAGGCACAGAGACTGCCGAGGTGGAGCTTCTCTCCCCTGAGATGGCTTGCCACAGAAACACAGGAGGAATGCCAATAGCGTAGGGCAGCCTCTGCTGTCTATATGTGTGTGCGTCAGTATCTGTGAATGTGTGTTTTTGTGAGAACCCCACCACCACCACCACCTCCACCACCAATTTCTCTTCTGCCCTTTCTCCTCTTGAAGAGGCAATTTCTAATCAGTGATGTAGAGAGTGGCGCTTAACTATCAAATTACATCACAGTGGGGAGAAATCATTTCTACAAATGATGTCTGGTCTTCATCGAACAGTATCTACTGTGATGAACAGAAAACAGTGGAAGTGGTGTTGTTTTCAAAACTTAGGACCAGTTTACTTTAGATTGCAGCTTTGGAGTCAAAAAATTCTTTACAATGACGGATATGCGTGAGTGCAGTAATATAGTGATGCGAAGTCACGTTTAAGGACATGATCAAAAAGAAACTATTCAAAACTGTTTAAAGGGATGCACAGAAATGGTGAACACCTCTTGCTCAGAAGCCAAAAATACATTAAGTCAGTTCTGTTATTCAATAATTTGGTGTAGTATAGTTACTTAAGGTCAAAACTGATAAGAAAACTAAGGGGAAGTTGGGATTCTTATAGCAGATCACTTAGCAGTCTCTGTGTTTCTTGCTAAGTTTCCATTTTTTATGAAAACATGGTGACTCTTCACGCTTGGACCCACTTTTCCAAACAGCTGCTACAGCCCATTGATTAAAAATAAATGCATTTACATGCAGCAGTTATAGCAGAACTAGTATTTTCACTACTGCTACTAGTACTTTTTCTTCTGGGACGCATAGGCTGCTGCCATTCAGTACACTGGTGTAGTATAACATACATGTTTCATAGTAGTTCACTAGGATATAAAAGCCTTCACAACGCATTTTCAATCCATGTGTGAAAACATGGTAAAGTGTAAAAGGTGCCATCAGCGCTGTGGGGTGAAAGACTTCTGGAGATCAGCATCCTGTTAATGAAGCTCTGCTGCAAAACCACTTTACAGTTTGTGAGCTAATCTGATGTGTTGAACAGTGTCACAGGATGCAATTATCGTTTTCTTGATGTGGGTCAGCAGGGTGAAAAAGTGTTGACCGCTTACATCAACAAAAACATTTATAGATTCATCTTTGGAAATGTGCACATTCATCTGGAAATGAAGACTTTGAGGGACATTCAGGCTACTGTATGTAATGCTGTTCGTATACAACACATGAGTTTGATGGTACCATTTTCTGCTAACTGAGTAGCTTTTGCACAGAAAAATGTCTATCAAAGTCTGTTGACTACAAAATTTAAAACAATATTCACAATCTACTTCATCCAAATACAGAAGGTCCTTGTTCAGGTTTATAAGCTTAAATTATTGATATGACATGAAGTTTAACTGGAGAAGTTGACTCCCAATTTGATGTGATTAGCTATGTTATTTTAGTAGAGAAGGCGTGTCACCTACCTCTGTTAGAGTTGTGGGGACTACAAAAAACATGCAGTTGTACAGTGGTGTTGCAGAGTGATGCTTCTTTTACCTCATAAATAATATTTGGCTATCTCTGTTTTTTGGAAGAATAAGTGTTTCATCTGCTTTTCAACAGTTTAGAAATACCCATATTTGTTCTCTCCCTATGCTTCTCAAAAAAACAAAAAAAAACAATTGCTGAATAAGTACCAACTGGTAGCCTACTGAGTGAAAGCCAAGATCAGTTTTACCAGCGGCATTCTATTTTATGAATTCACTGTCGGACATCGCTATAAAACAAATAGCAACCTATGCAAATTAGAGAAAAGACATTTCCATCAAAAGAAAGCCATGCTCTGCACAACAAGATTTGAGTTACATTAGTAGAATGACCAAACCTTAAAGTGAAAAGGTATTTGCCTAGTTTTTTAATTTTTTGCATTTGCCCAGCTATTTATTAATATTTATATCTGGCACAAGCGCACAGCTAAAAGCTCTCCTGTGTAACTGCACGCACAGCTTGGTGACAGGTCTTTATTTTATTTTATCTTTTTTTTTTTTCAAACCTGTCCTGCCCCTGACAACAGGAAACAGCTGAGGAAAACATGACAGCTCATTTCAGTTAATGTAGTAATATGTATAACAGGCTCGTTGTAACGGAGGTGTGAATGACAAATGAAGTTAAAAGCAGATTACTCACCCGAAAAACACTCCAGTAGAAAGAAGTACAGTTTTAGAAAGGAACATGAAAAGATACTATTCTTCCAAAAATACTCAAGGGTTCTACATGTTAAAGGGAGTTTTTCCTTGCCACTGTCACCAAGTGCTTGCTCGTGGTGGGAATTGTTCGGTCGTTGTAAATAATAGTACGTTCCTAGATCTGCTCTGTGTGAAAAGTGCTATGAGATAACACAACTTCTGTTATTAATTGGCGCTATATAAATAAATAAAATTGATTTGATTTTAACTACATTTGCACCGAAAACACATTTATAATTAGCTGATAGTATGCATTTAGGACACAGTATATAGACTATTCTAGAGGAGCTGGTCACAGTTGATCAACCAGGAAGCTGGAGAGCTGGAGTCATTACTCATTCATTAACTCTACAGTGAAAAGTATCATGAGACTTTTCAGAATCTATACTTGTCTTTATTCATGTTGTGTCTGCCCTGCTGATGGAGTGGTCGACAGGGTGTGTGGATGCATGTCTGTTATGTATGGTATTTGTATGTATGTTTTTTAGTATGAATCCTTTGCTATGCTCTTATTTGTTATCTTATCTATATCCTTCACGCTGTCACCTCGACAACCCACACATGGCTCATGCAAGTTTACCTAATGTTTTTTAACCTGATCTTATGACTGATCTATTTGAAGATTGTGTGCAGAGATTTAAATATTGCAGCAGAAAATATTCTTGTAGCTCAGCTGCTCGAGCCAGGAACATTTCTGTCGAATCTGAGGTGGCAGATGGCAATAACTCAGCCTCATCATACAGCAATTGGTTAGAAAGCACAAGGAAAGCAATGCACCCTAGACTGGTAAGACCTCAGCAAGAATTTAAACAAGAGAATTGTTTGCACAATTTTCATTTTATGAAGTATTGGCTGGCTTAAAGCCAAAACAAACCACACAAACCTGTAGAAATCATTACTTTTTTAAATGTATTCTTATCAGAGGCATTGCTTATTCTGACTTGCAATAAGTCATGTAATGGTGTTATCTTATCCCACTCAAATATTTTACCTAAATCCTAATCCTAACCTTTATTAAGAGACCATGTCTTCTTTCACTTAGTTCTCCTTACATTTTAGTTATCTGCCTAAACTGCAATTTCTTTGGTGTTTGCACTGCACTTCCCAGGAGTCCCAACAGTGGAGCTAGTGCTTTTAAGGTTCAGTGTACATTTAGTTGCTACAACACAGGGCTACACAATGAAATAAAAGTTGGAGCCCCTTCATGTTACACACACAGAACATATTGAGAATTAGAATAGAATAAAAATACAAGGCAGTGGTATGGCAGTGCGAAAAACCAGCATAACAGAAAGTTCCACAATGACATCACTGATGCTCAGTATATGGGTACCAATGATCTTCTATTCAGTTCAATTCAATTTTATCCACGTAGCACCAACTCAGAACAGAAGTTATCTTATTGTGCTTTTCATATAGAGGTCTAGACTGTACTCTTTGTAATTTACAGAGACCCAACAATTATTTTCTGAGCGTTTTTAATCACCCGCTGCAGAGGCACTGGCACATCCCACGCCAGTTTGTGATGTTTCCAGTGAGGATGCTTTCTATTACTCCTCTGTAAAAGTGAACACATATTACATATCTGGACTGACAGCAACTCTCACACCTCCAAACAAACACATGCAGCGTGTGCTGCTCTGTTCAGAGTGCTGAAGAAGCTACAAATAACACACACACAACACAGTGACATTTTAAACCCGAGCCACCAGTCTACACACATGGTTTTTATCTATGAGTGCATGATGAGATCTCCGTGGTGATGAACCAGCCCAAAGCTGCAGTTCTCCACAGCTATACAAGCCCTTTTAGCTTCTTGTAGCTCATTGTTTTGGTTTTCCCGCCCCCACAAACGTCTCAGGTTACGACTGTAACCACAGTTCCCTGAGAGAGGGAACGAGACGATGAGTCATCAACGCTTTGGGAACGCCCCCGGCGTGAATGCGTCTGAAGCATCTACAGTGGGTACGGAAAGTATTCAGACCCCTTTAAATTTTTCACTCTTTGTTTCATTGCAGCCATTTTCCAAAAATCAAAAAAGTTCATTTTATTTCTCAGTAATGTACACTCAGCACCCCATCTTGACAGAAAAAAACAGAAATGTAGAAATTTTTGCAAATTTATTAAAAAAGAAAAACTGAAATATCACATGGTCATAAGTATTCAGACCCTTTGCTCAGTATTTAGTAGTAGCACCCTTTTGATCTAATACAGCCATGAGTCGTTTTGGGAAAGATGCAACAAGTTTTTCACATCTGGATTTGGGTATCCTCTGCCATTCCTCCTAGCAGATCCTCTCCAGTTCTGTCAGGTTGGATGGTAAACGTTGGTGGACAGCCATTTTCAGGTCTCTCCAGAGATGCTCAATTGGGTTTAAGTCAGGGCTCTGGCTGGACCATTCAAGAACAGCCACGGAGTTGTTGTGAAGCCACTCCTTCGTTATTTTAGCGGTGTGCTTAGGGTCATTGTCTTGTTGGAAGGTAAACCTTCGGCCCAGTCTGAGGTCCAGAGCACTCTGGAAAAGGTTTTCGTCCAGGATATCCCTGTACTTGGCCGCATTCATCTTTCCTTCGATTGCAACCGGTCGTCCTGTCCCTGCAGCTGAAAAACACCCCCACAGCATGATGCTGCCACCACCATGCTTCACTGTTGAGACTGTATTGGACAGGTGATGAGCAGTGCCTGGTTTTCTCCACACATACCGCTTAGAATTAAGGCCAAAAAGTTCTATCTTGGTCTCATCAGACCAGAGGATCTTATTTATCACCATCTTGGAGTCCTTCAGGTGTTTTTTAGCAAACTCCATGCGGGCTTTCATGTGTCTTGCACTGAGGAGAGGCTTCCGTCGGGCCACTCTGCCATAAAGCCCCGACTGGTGGATTGCTGCAGTGATGGTTGACTTACTACAACTTTCTCCCATCTCCCGACTGCATCTCTGGAGCTCAGCCACAGTGACCTTTGGGTTCTTCTTTACCTCTCTCACCAAGGCTCTTCTCCCCCGATAGCTCAGTTTGGCCGGACGGCCAGCTCTAGGAAGGGTTCTGGTCGTCCCAAACGTCTTCCATTTGAGGATTATGGAGGCCACTGTGCTCTTAGGAACCTTAAGTGCAGCAGAAATTTTTTTGTAACCTTGTCCAGATCTGTGCCTTGCCACAATTCTGTCTCTGAGCTCTTCAGGCAGTTCCTTTGACCTCATGATTCTCATTTGCTCTGACATGCACTGTGAGCTGTAAGGTCTTATATAGACAGGTGTGTGGCTTTCCTAATCAAGTCCAATCAGTATAATCAAACACAGCTGGACTCAAATGAAGGTGTAGAACCATCTCAAGGATGATCAGAAGAAATAGACAGCACCTGAGTTAAATATGAGTGTCACGGCAAAGGGTCTGAATACTTATGACCATGTGATATTTCAGTTTTTCTTTTTTAATAAATTTGCAAAAATTTCTACATTTCTGTTTTTTTCTGTCAAGATGGGGTGCTGAGTGTACATTACTGAGAAATAAAATGAACTTTTTTGATTTTTGGAAAATGGCAGCAATGAAACAAAGAGTGAAAAATTTAAAGGGGTCTGAATACTTTCCGTACCCACTGTATGTCAACTAGTCCAATGGAAAGAATGATCATCACGGGCGGGTGACGTCATGACCAGGAACAGATAAAAATGCATCTGGTGCAGACTGGCATTAGCTTCGAAATTTGCCGAAGCAAGCCGATCGCAGGGATGCAGGAAGTATGGTATGACGCATCATCTCGTTCCCTCTCTCAGGGAACTATGGTTACAGTCGTAACCTGAGACGTTCCCTTTCGAAGGGAACTCGCGATGCGTCGTCAACGCTTTGGGAACGAGAATACCCAAATCGCCAGAATTACAAATGCCTGAGTGTTAGCCTGTTGTCACACCACACTAATCACTTAGCACCTGAGACCCTGGGGCAGCATCCAGGTCCAGGCTATAAAACCTGACAAATGTGACCAGCCCGCCGCATCACAAATGTCATGTTGAGAAACTCCAGATAAAAGCCGCCATACCCCTAGTAGAATGAGCCCTGACCGCCAAAGGGCACGGCTGGTCAGAGGACTCATAAGCCTCGACTATTGTCTGCTTAGAAGCCGGAAGACCCATTTTGGGTGAGCCAAAGCAAACCAACAACTGATCAGATTTTCTAAACATAGAAGTCCCATGAACATAAGTGTCCAGTGCTCACAATGGGCACAAGAGGTTCAGCCTTTCCTGGTCCTGAGAAGTAAACGGAGGAGGACAGAAAGCCTGAAGCACAATAGGCCTCGGAATAATGGTAGGCACCTTAGGAACATAACCATGTTTGGGATATAAGAATGCCTTAACCATCCCCGGTGCAAATTCAAGGCAGGTGGGGGAAACCGAAAGGGCCTGAAGGTCACCGACTCTTTTAAGGGACGAAATAGCTAGCAGAAAAACAGCTTTGGTTTGGCATAAAATTACCTATTTTAAGATTTCAGTCCTGTTTGATTTGCCAACATCTGTAGTTACTTGTGCTAACAGAAAATGCCCAGAACGCTTGGATTCAGCAAAACAAACTATTGTCATTTCAATAAAGAAGTCATGCAGTAATTGGTCTTTTTCCGGAGCTTCCGTGATCTTATTTTATGCTGCAGACAGCACGAGTCTGTGAACAGCAGGGCACAGTGAAAGACACTGGTTACCTCTCTGAGAGGTTGGAGGTGTATAGCTTGTCGCCTGCAGCGCTTCATCTAACAGCTCACTGAGGCCGCTCCTTCTTGTTCCATTACTTCCTGCAATATTTCAAAGTGATCCACTGTTAAAAATGTCTGAAATGACCATTGTCTTGTTTTGTAGTTGCATTTTTGATGAAGGATAGCGGTCAGTGAAGGGATTCGCATTAACTTCATTGCTAACCAGCCCCTGTGGTTAGCCACCCATTATATACACATATGTGTGGATAAAATGTGGATGTCGAATTTTTTCATTAGCCTACGAGTCTTAAGTACGTTGTTGTTTTAATGTTTTACTGCCTTTTTTGTCATATGTGATTTCCACAAAGGCAGAGTTATAAAATCCCAGCGCACCACGGAGTGTCTCTCCTGCTGGGCTGCTGACAGTGATGACAGTGTGACTGATAGCTGACAGACAGAGCAGAGCAGGGAGCTTCGGAGCAGCCAATAGACTGGAGTCCTGCTACTCTGCCTCACTCTGCCCTCCATCTCTCGTGGTTTGTGGTCATTTTGAGACTAGGTGTGTAAAGTCTACAGCCTACCATACTATTTGCTCCTGCCTTCTACTGTGTACAGTCACACAGCTAAAAAGTGCATTGATTCGATTGATTTGGGTCTTCTCGGCTGATAACTTGAATTACAACATATTATAAGGCAGCCCTATGAAAGCCACCTGTCAAAATGCCTAGTAAGAGTGACTGTGTTACACGCCACTGGCGAATTCTACCCCTTCGGTGGGTAGGCGAGTGCTAATGTCAAGCCCTGGATAAGTGCTTATCTCCCTAAAAAACACATTGCATCTGCTGTGACTGCTTCATAATAAACGTCTACTCGTGTTTCACCAGTTAAATGCTTTTAATGTGAAGCTTCAGCAGTAGGAAATGGTTGATTTGCATTAGAAGTAACTTAATACATTTCACATACAGCATTTTTTCCGGGAAAGTCGCCACAGACATAGTAGTTATTTGTTAGTGATTTAACAGACATTTATTTAAATGTAAAGATTCAAGACTACTATTACTTTTACTATTACTAACATTTAGGTTTTTAGTAACCTTTAATGAATACCATTTCCCATAAGCCTGAAAACATTATGTGATAAATGTCACCATGCCACTTGAGTCCAGTGACCATGGCAGGCCAGACATGTCTACAGTAAGAAGTGCAGGACAGGTAGGAGGCCAAATGGTGTCGAGGTAGAGCAGAGAGTCCAGCTACAAAGTTGTAAAAATGACATGACCGATGTTTATGCTAATCATTCTTCTCATGGGAGCAGTCTTTTTTTGCAGTTTTATATAACCTTGTTCGCGAAGGTCCAGCAGTAGGTATGTATAAAAAACTGCAGGAACACAATTCACGTTTTCAGAAAGAAGTTGAAAGATTGTATTGAGTTACAGAAGCTGGTGAAACAGCAGCTAGACAGGGTGTGGCATCGGCACTCACTCAACATAATCATAAAGACTAACGTGCGCCCATATTAGTAAGCTAAAGTTATTAATATGCATGTTGCGATGTTGCTTCTTCTTGTCTTCTCTCACCGTGAGTCCTTTTCATTTTGTAAAGGCAGTTCCCATGTTCGCTGTAGCATGCTGGTCTTCCTCTGACTGATTAATCTGATTGTTTTTCTGTGAATGTTATGTTCTTTGTCTGTTTAAGCAAACTTTCCCATACAATCTCACTCCGTTATTCAATTTAGTGCAAACAGAATCTGTTGCTGCAACTACAACAAACAGTCTGTTTCTGTTATTCAAGGAAAAACAAACAGTGGGAGCTTAGAAGAGCAAATAGAAAAGCCTGACACTTCTGGGTAATGAAGTCTTTGGTTTTCCAATCTTGTTGCTATTTGGTGTCTGGTGACGCACTTTATAGATGATTAAAGCTTTTGAGCTCTCCTGATACAAACCCTGCTGTACGTTCAAAATTAAGAATGAAGACAAACACTCAAAAGATGAAGCATGAACATGTACTGCTACATGGCTTGCCAACATATATCCGGTCACTGTACAAAAGAAAATGTTTATACTATATTGAACAGTAAACACTAATGGCCAATTGTGGTTTATCACAAGAGCTGAAATAGAAAACCACCAATGAGCAGTTGGGCAAAACTGAAATTACCCCCACTTTGTAAACCCCACTGCTGTGAGAGTGAGACAGCAGCTCCTCTGGTAAATCACAATCCCTTTCGGTTCCTCTGATCTTTGAAGCAACAAAATGAGTTAAGACTTGGAAGAGGATTTGAAAACAGCCAGAAACAAGAATAAAAAGGAACACTCAGAGGAAGTAACAAACGAGTTTTCACTGAGAAAATATATCTTGGCCTTGATGGAAAGTTAAGACGGTGCTGGGGTATTGCATCAGCTGTTTAATTACAGTGCTACAGTTTATTGGAGAACACAAAGTAGATCAGATTAGGAGGGAAAAAAACATTGCATTTACAAGTGAGTACAGCCTTCAAAAACATTACATTTCAAATTAGCATGAAAGCTCGGCAAGTGCAGTCACACGGGGGTAACAGCAGTGACTGGAACAATTACAGATATCTCTAAGACACACACATACACACACACTTAAACACACATTTGTGAACACACCTCCCTAGAGATGACAGGTAAAAGCTGCCCTTCAACTCACCAATAAACCACAGAAACGTGATACATAATCACGAATGTCAGAGACAAAGCTGCTTTAAAGCAGACTGAAAATATGATAATATGACGGAGCTGATCTATTGTTAAAGCTGTTTAAACTGCAGTGTTCAGTCTTTGGAGGGAATGCTACTTTCTAAAGAATGGGGTTATCGTGTTTCTGTGACAAGCATTGAGATTGATGGAGCTGTACAAATGTTTAAATTATTAAATATATAAACAAGTCTGACATTGGCACATTTCTATTAGAAAAAAAGTGCTAATAGCAACCATTACACCACAACTGAACTGTAACACGAATTACGCCACTGTTACTGATACGCACAGCACACTCCAAATGCACCATACAACATGTGCAACACTACGTACTGCACGTCAGTTATGATGGCATACCGTGATACTACATACGTGTCTGAAATCTGTCGTCTGTCTTTTATATAGTACGTAAAGAGAAAAAGAGAGTGATTAAGGACAGAGCTGAGAACATTACATTAATAATGACATTTAGTTATGGATGTGTGTGTGTGTGTGTGTGTGTGTGAGATCCTTTAACTGAACGTACCCTTGGTTAATGTTATCATTTACACCTTAACTCTTTTTGCTATGACATGCAAAATGTCAAAAGGTCTATCCCAGTGCTTATGATGCGTTCCAGTTGGAGTCGGAGGTTGGAACTTCCCAGTTGAAATCATAATAACGAATCTTTTAGTCATAATTGAAATCACGATTATTAACATGATTATTGATTGACTTCTGAAACATCATGCATTTATGGAGCTTTTAAAAATAAATGGTTCATTTAAAAAAAAAAGATTATGCATTATCCAACATTGCCCATAAAATAGGAAATGGTAATCAAATGTTTTTAACTTTAAACACCATCTCAGAGCGAAGAGGAAGACAGCGTGTGTGTGTGTGTGTGTGTGTTTGCGTACAGCTGGCCAATCACAGTGCAGTATAGGAACTCTCTCTGAGTTCCAGAAATTAGACAATATTTCTCCAGGGAGAGCAGTTACAGACAGTGGCAGCGCCGTGCTAAAAGTCCGACAGATCCAACAGTTTGTCGGACTTAGCAACAGTAACTAAGGCGGGCGTGGCTTAGCGAAGGGTCAGTTGACGACAACTCGATAAGTTATATAACGCTGAAATTTAGCAGCGGTGTTCTGTTGGGAGATGTAGTTACTGAAACTAACGGTGAGGAAAGTATAGGCTAGGACACAGTGAATACTTTACAAGTAAATCAACGCTTCACACCTGGTTTAAGCATATGTAATATGTAAATAGTAAATCTTTGAGTAGAGGAAAAGTCAGCTAGCTGCTAGGCTAATTTCGGCAGTGTAAATAGGCATAAGCTAATAACAGCGACTAGCAGGTTGTAGCAGTTATAACCCTGTCGCGTTGGCTCGAGCTGAAGTAAACATCCCAGTTGCTGTATGCGAGTTGGGCTTTTGGGGGGGAGGGGGCAGGGGGCACCGCTGTGAAGGAACGGGTGTGCTGGATTTATAACACATGACAAAATGAGTGTCGAAACAACATGCGCACAGTAATCGTTTTAATTCGATTCACTTGTTTTTATGATCGTTGGAAGCACAAATCGAAACTGTGATTAAATTTTGATCAATTGCACAGCCCTACTATTGATAGAATAACTGTTGTGCAGAGAAGATGACTTTCAGAGATTGTTTACCATAATCAACTACCTAACAACATTGATGACATATTTTGAAATCAACTTAGATACAGAACAGGTTTTACTACATGATAGTATGTTTTATGTTAAATAAATGCAGGCAAATACTTTATGTTGACTTTGAGTTAATACCATTTACACTGCGCGCTTCCATTGTTGTGTGACGTTTGAGAGTTACTTCTTCGTGAGTTTTAGGTGGATGTCTACAAGTAGGAACTCTGACTTTGAATGACGTTCCGTTGTAACTTTTCTAATAGGAGGTTAGAAAGGTTTGAGTCCCCTGTTGTCTGGAACGCAGCATTAAAGTGACATCAGTCAAGGACAGCTCATGCTTTGTCATGTAAGTAGTCATATGTGGGAAATGCAGTTTACAGTTGAAGTTCAAATACACCTCTACAACTCTACAAATGCAGCATATCACAAAAACAGAAATCAATACAAAAAGTATTTCCCTTTTTCCCCCCCATACCTGCCTCCTCTGTGTCTTCTCATTTCTGGCTACTTTCAAAATCCTCTTTCAAGTCTTTTGGCTTTCGATTTGCTCGGAGCTCACACTGTGCTCGGACCTGGTCGTGTGATTGTGAGGCTTAGCTAAAAGGCACGGCTCATTCACCAGAGGACGGATTCACTCCTGTTTCTCTTTAACACCACTGACACACCAAATAAGGTGCAGAGGATGAAAGAGAGAGGCTATATAGTTAGAGTCCCAGGTTGTTTGTCAGAATGTTTTTGTAGTGGTTTGTCATTTAAGTTGAACGTCTGTAGTCAAGGATAAACCTTCACTTAACCAATTACTAAGATCCTATCCATTTTCACCATACAGAGTCATGATGTGTGCCATAATGAGACTAACATATCTAACACTACAATTAATTAGACTGGTGGTTGCCTTACATGTTGTTCCAGCCTCTGACTGCATAATTAGCTTTCTCGCTTATAAGTTTAAATTCTTGCTAATGACTCATAGCGCATATGTATCTATGCGAGTGGAATGCATCGTCTGTTTGGCATATCATTTATAATTTATAGAAACACAGACTCTCACAGTGCTGTTTCCTGAAAATTCATTCATGTACAACTATTGGGATTTACCAAATATGTGGAAACATTTATATTTAGCACATGTGCAGACAATTAATAGACATGTTACGCTATTGACCCCTGGCTGCTGAAGCATAAATGATATTTCATGTTTAGGCAACTCAAAGCACACGTGGAGGTGAGGGGCCCATTTAACTCTGTTTTAGTCTGCGCCATCTCCCGAGTAAAATTCAACAATTTATAAAACATAAAACATTTTTGATTTTAAGCTCCCGACTGCTATAATTCTCTTTCCACACACATAGATACTGCCATACAAACTCACACTCACTCTACCGCAAACCAGCTTACTAAGCCACTTATCACACTTGTAATATTCCTTTTATATAACTTTTAGCACAGTTTGTATTTTTATGCTTTTTTGCGTGGGACTCTTATTTGTGGCGTTACTTTCCAAGAGGCAGTGCCATCCCTATAGGTCAGCTAATTTGAATGTCCATCCAACCATCCAATACAATGCTTCCCCAGTATTCAGTTGTGAGATTTAACTAAAGCGCCAAGGCTTTCTCACGAAACAGGACTTACGGGAAAAAAATACTGAGGTTATTTTTGGAAAAAGTCTGGGAACAAATTAGATCTACAACAGGCAGAGAATTACTGCAGCTTCCTCCACTCAGCAATACCCTCCTACTCCTCCACCTCTGTACAATCTCCCTCTCGCCTCACTCAGTCTTAGACCTATAGCAATACTTCCACAGCAATAAGGTAAACATGCTGTGACTGATGATAGAAAGCGCAGGGCTAAGTATAGCCCGGGCCCTTTGCACTCATACCTTTCCAGGTCACAGAGGCTCGTGGGATTACAAAAGCAATTGTGCACCTATAGCCTTACATCAAGTGATATAGCCATATGTGCTCCTTTAGGCCATTAGCCCCCAGTGTGTTGGTGGCTTTGCACTCCTACTGTTATAATCACTGAACATACTCCACACCTCCACATCCACTCATATTGCTTTAACCTCTGAGCTAAGCAACTTAATGTAGGTCTCTGTGTTTTAGACATTTAGTCAAATGCTCAAGTCGTGATCTTACTCTTGGTTAGTGGGTGTATTTTAAGCAGAGCTGGGTGATGAACAAAACATAACACCTACTGAAATTAGGAGTCCAAATTTAGTGTGTTTTGTTATGTTTGGTGTAAGCATTCCCTGGTGCTTCAACAGCTGTCCCCCAAATACTGGACCACCCACAGCTTTCCACCTCCTTTAAAAGAAAGCAGCAACATGATGATGGCAAATACATTTTTTGTTTTTTTTTGGGTTACTTGATGTATTAATTGTTTAGTCTGGAAAATGAAAGAAAATAATGATAAAAACAAACAGAAACCCAAGTAGCCTTTAGATTGTTTTGTTTGTCTGACCAACAGTTGAAAACCCAAAGATATTCAAATTACAATGATATATATCAGATAACACTAGAAAATCATTATATTGAGACACTGGAACCAACAAATAGTTATTTGTTGCATGATAAATGACTTATCATTTTTTGATCGATAATTCAGTGTTATCACATTCACAAAGTGTTTAATTGACTAATTGTGACAGTACCAAATGCAGTAATTTGCTTTTTAAGCGTCATCAATGCTTCTTTACAATTTTCAAACACAATTTTTCTTGAACCTCAGTCGTGCAATAGTTGCCATCCTGCAGAAAGAAAGAACTTTGAAAATATCAGATGTGTAACAAACTTGAAATTTAAGCAGTTAAGCATATCCACACTGGAAAGGTGACAACATACTCATAACTTTTTAGTGGATGCTATCCTCCCTCAAAAGAAATAGAGGAGGCAATCACAGCTGCAGAAACCAAAAGAAAAGACAAACACCACAGATATTTTTTTATTTGTTTGATTGACATGTACCAACACATGTATTGTATTATTTAGTATGAGAGGTTATTTGTTAGGATACCAACTGTAAACTAAGACAGTCAGTTTAGTATATACACACAGTATGTAGTATTGACACAAAAAGGTGGTCATTATACCTAACAGCAATTCCTTTATGACGATAGGGTGTTCTTATTGGTGATACATCATCATGATCAGAAATCCCTATGACGTTAGCTCAGTTAGCCGAGCAGCTAACTTAGCAGTTGACTGAGTCCAGAATGGGCACCAGAACCAGAGTTAGGCGAGCTGGCATCGCAATCAGCCTCCCAGTAAACACAGTCAGAACGGGACTGAACACAAAGAGACCGACGGAGGCCAGTTTAACGACGGGGAGGACAGCACCGAAGTGATTTACAGACATAGGTGGGTTCAGGTGGGTGACAGGCGTGGAATCAAGCAAGAGAGGAGCGGAAGGGAAGTCAGGTATCAGAGAGGCAACAACAGAATGTAGAGCCAGAATATTTTCAGAATATTTGCTAGAATATCTAACTCAGTGAATTAATGGTTTATCTTGAAAAAAACAGAGTTGGTGGTTGTAAAACTAGCTAAGACGGTTTTGGTTAATTTAATTTTGTGTAGCACGAAAAAAAAAATTTGAGTGAGTTAACAAGGCAATCAGTTCGGTGAAAGAAAATTGAATTCAGAAGGTCTACGGTTAAAATGTTCTGTTTAATAAGCAAGATACGTATAAGAAAAAGTCCTTTATTCATTTTGTGAGTTTATTTTGTTTAATAAACAAAAAAAAACTATGAGAGCTTGTCTATCTTGTATCTTGTCTATCTCTGCAACACAATACATAAACGTCTTTGACATAACATCAGAACTGTCATTTCTCTGTTGATAATGTAAGTTTTTTGAATGTTTTAAACAAAAATTCTGGCCATATCTTAAACATTGTACACCTTTAAACTTAAAGTTTACACAACTAAAACTTGATTACTTAGGTCAGGATTAAGTCTGAGGAAATTTTGTAGGCATAGTTAAATGAAACCAGTATTGACAGTTATTAGAATGCAAACTACTCCAATGTAAAGTCTAAAACTAAAACATTCTTCTGGTTAGGGGTAGGGTTAGGGTTAATGACAACAACACTACATCCACATTTGCTCTTCACAGAATAGTCACTATTCACACAGCAACAAGAGGTTCCTGTCAAGAAAACGTAGTTTTAAGTGTTTGAAAAAATGACTAACGCTGTCGTTTTTTTTTGCTGACAGCCCCCTTAGTCACTAAAGCTGCGGTACCTCCGGAAACTTTAAACCTTATTCTTCTTTCATGCCAATAAAACTAAACAGCTAAGCTCCTTCCCAACACTTGTAACTGGCAATGATTTAGGGTCCCACTCCTGGGACTTTGTCTTTATTTTTCTGTAATCTTGTTTCTCTCTCTCCCACAACTCCTCTCATCTCCCACTCATGCCAGGAGTGGTGGCTGCTCTCAGCAGGACGTCCATTTTGTAAGTGCTGCAGGAGTTTGTGGAGTGGCAGTTCTGCTAGTGGAGCTGCAAAGGAAGAGGCGATGATGAAAAGAGGAATCCAGCGCCTGGAGTAGGAGAGGGAAAAGGAAAGGGTCCAGTGTGGAGAGGGGGAAGGGAAGCAGAGAATGATGCAGTAAATCAGAGAAGAAATGGGAAAGGAGAGAATGGAGTAGGGGTGGAATAGATCTGGCTGTCACAGCATTAGCTAATCAAAGTCCTCATTTGCCCTTCAAAAGATTAATTTATGTACAACGCCAGATTTCCAAAATCTGATTTAGCTACACAGATCTTCAGTGTCACATTTAAGTCATGATTTACTGTATGCCAATGTAAGTCGGCTTTGGATTTCCTTTCAATATAATTTTGGAATACAAATTCCAACATGTTTGATCAAATCTTTATCTTAAAGTTTAAGGGGGATTGCAATGGGAGTAAAAAAAAAGAACAGGCATGAAACGTATAGCCCCTATTTGTTATTCATGCATGAGCTCCTCTTGCCTCACTCATATCATACTTCAAATGATTTGGCAATCAGGCCTCAGGGGTGTACTGGAGAGGAGGGCAGCACAGACAGGAGAAATATTGCTCTGCGTTTCAGCTGTTCAGTAATTATTTCTCAGGCCGTAGCAAAGACGCCCAGAGGCTGATGAAAGACCAGTAGATCTTGGGGGTCCTCTGAGAGCCTCGGCGCTCCATGAGAAGTGCTCCATTAAAAGAGGCATCATGGGAAATCTTGCGCCCTGAGTTGGAAAGCGAATGCTCTCACCAACCAAACTACTAATTTCGGTGATCCCCTGACTTTTCCTCAAGCCATGAGGTTGACATTTGTGGGTTTGAGTCACTACAACTGTTGAATGGATTGCCATGAGGCCACTGTCAATCAAATCTGATCAACCTACACCCCCACAGTCCTGTTGCAGCACCTTACTGGGTGTCCGCGGGGTCTTAAAAAGTCTTAAAAGGTGATAAATCAATTTTGTGAAAAATGAAGGCCATTAAAAAGTCTTAATCGCCATTTAACAAGGTATTCAATTGTTAAGATATTTTTTTCAATGTGAAAGTTTGTTTGCTAAAAGTGTAGGTGAATGTATTTATTTATAATGCATAGCCAATAATACTAGACAGGCAGTGAGTAGCAACTGTGATTCCTTTCTGTAACGTTAGGCGCAGGGATCTACGAGCGCCCTTTTCACTCTGAAACGCTCCAAAAAATAGATCAGATTCAGAACCGGAAAATGATTTACGAGTACACCGACCGTAATCTCCCACCCCGCCGGACCCGCAATGCTGATCGTCCAAAACATAGTCGGAGTGGAGATCAGTAGTAACGGGATTAACCCGCTCTCTCTGTGGCCACTTTGAACAGCCCCGTTCCCGAAAACAAGAGCGAGATGCGCCGCCAGCAGCTGAATCAGTAAGACAGAAGACAACAGGGAAAATCCAAGGAGCGTGTGGGTTTGGCTAACGTTAGCTGGCTATTTAGCTAAATCGCTGCTTTTTGAAACAAATTCTACTTTTCATAAAACCAATGCTCTTGTCAGTGTCACTTTTTGTGAACAGATCGATCACAGCCTGGATGGAGATGGATTTAATAAAAGTTTGATGTGCTGCAACAAACTTTATGAATGTTGAACTCAGCGTTCTGCATAAAGAGTTCTGATTATTGACGAGTTATTGACAAGCCTGCCCAAAATCAATGTTGGAGACTATCGTGTAGCCTAGAGTATTTTTCTTATAAAAAAGTTAATGAATAATAATAATAATACAAACTGAAGCAGCTGTAATTTGAATTAATATGATACTAGTGCTAAGTTAGATACTGTTATATGAAATTATATTGAATATAGTAACATAATGAATATATAAATATCAAACTTACAGTTTACTATTAAATTAACAATATACTTTTAATTTAATGTTATAATATTATACTAATACAGCGTCATTTAGACTAGTTCCTCCTCCAGGTTGTGCCTGTGCTACACCGCCTACACTACTTATTTATTCACTCCTGCCCTATTTGAATTTTGTTGTAGTGATCAAGTGGACGGTGAAAGTTATCACACATATCATTGCAGGCGAGCTCACATTATCTAGTTTAAACCAACTAAAAAACAAAATTACACTGTGTTTCACATGATGTGCTGTAATGTCATAACGTCATAGCTTATGTAAGACAGTTGCTTTTTGCAGGAAATCTGACCAGTTCTTCACATACAAAACTGTTATAGGCAACTGAGAAAATTGGTGAATGCCTCAATTTGTAGGTGGCGTTACAACCTGATGACATATAGGCAATAAATATGTTATACATATATTTAAATTCCTTTTAAAAACTCAAAAATGTCCCTTTTAAAGGTGTGTGGCTGTTTTAATCAGTTACAGCTCAAAGTGGCGTGGCAGTCATAAAATATGTTGAAAAGGTCTTGAAAAGGTCTTAAAAAGGTATTGAATTTTACTGCAGGATTCCTGTATATACCCTGACCTTAGCAGAGTTGACGGAATATTAAGTTTGACTTTTTTTTTTACTTTAACTGTGATTGTTGCTCATTTAATAATTATGGAAGTGCCCTGCATCCAGTGTAGAAAAACCAACTGGTAACTTTGTTGTAGCTTGGAGATCTTTTCTAAAAAAGAGAGCCAGATTTTGTGATTATGAGATGTTTTCTCATAATTATGAGATAATGAGTCATAATTTGTTTTCTTTGATGGATGCAAGGCACTTCTGTAAGTAATGAATATTATATGTTGGAAAGTTCATGTTTGACTCCGAAATACTTTATTATTGAAGTCAGGTTTTCATGGGCTTTGCAAATCTGTAAGGAGTTAGGCCTCAAGACACACAATGTTTAAAATGTAGTGTGAAACCCTGAATGTAAATGTACCTGTTTGTTAAAGAAAACTCCACATTTACACCTTTACGTTTTCACTTCCATTGTACTGAAGGGGAGGCAGAACTCTCAGATATATAGTCCGTAACTATCTGCACGGTTGGACCATCCTCTGAGGTATGTTTTATCGTAATTTGGGTAAACTGACTCGTTAAATCATCGGTTGCACCAAATTCCTTCTGCTCAATCTTACTTTCTTTATGCCTAACATATTTACAGCTCTTCAATCTGCTTGGCCCACAGAAATACATAACTTGCCAGATCCATTTATCACAACATGGACTATAAAGACACAAGTTATCGTAAACCACAGAGAAAAGCATGGCTGTCATCTGAAGAGAGTTTTGATTAAATGCCATATGATCCAGCTCTTTAATCTGAGAGCTGATGATTAATCATCATGGAGACATTTTATTTGTTTTTTTTAATCTGTTTTGGTCTCTTTATTTATGATCTGCTTCAGTGTCGTAACTTTGGACCCTCTATTTTTCCCTTCACCTGGTTCCTTTCCTCTATGATTTGAACAATTTATGGCAATGATTTCTTTTACAAAGCCAGGGTTGCTGTTGGTCACTCTCTAAATCCACACATATGGTCATGAACTTCAGAGTTCGAAGGCTTTGGCTGTAGATGCTTTCAGACAGATTACCAGTTTTTACACATCCAGCGATCCATTCGTGAACCACAGGCTTGTTTAATACCAGCTGGATTAGTGCATACATGATCGATCTTCACCAACATACTAATCAGTGAATTTTAACAGACTCTCCTTTGTTGTGGAAACATACACTAAGTGTCAATCCTGGGTGGTATGTGAACAGAAAATAAATGATGCATGGAAGATAAGGCGTCCATGTAATTACAAAGGGATCTAGACTGGGGGGGGTATGTGAGAAATGTGAGAGTGGTGCACAGTATGATGGATTAGTTTGGATTAAAGCAGTGGTTAAAGGCTCTGCTCTCTAACACTGTTCCCTCATTTGCCACAAAAGACTGAACCACAACATTTTTTGAGGCACAGAATGACACTATTTTTATTCTTTGGCAATCTGGAGCAAGTCGCCTCTGCTTTTATCTCTTCAAGCTACCACAAATGTCTGCTCCATTGAAAGGCTCTCTCACACTGCCAGCATGCAT
>NW_024040232.1:0-41893 GCF_014851395.1 Micropterus salmoides
AGACGATAAAATCGCACTGCGTTGTTCATTGTAACATTACATCGGTGCGGTGTGGGGGAATTACAATCGTTAACGTAATTTTAAGCCTTTAACAGACATGGCTATGCTACATTGCTCTAATCATGTGCAATCTAATATGAATCCAACGCTAGCTTATTAACATTATGACAAGTAATGTTATAATTAAATATTTACCACTTTAACTTTAAAATCACAGCTCTTACTGACAGCTGTGTGGCTCAGGGGGTAGAGCGGGTTGTCCACTAATCGGAAGGTAGCGGTTCAACCCTAAATGCCCCCGATGGCTGTTCCATGTATGAATGTGTGTGAATGTTAGTTTCTGATGAACATGTGGGCTCAGTGTACGAAGTAACTTTTACTAGCGGCTGTAACACGGTGAATCAATATATTTGATCCATTCGGTCAATAACATCTGAAAAGGCTACACCAGCCGCTCGTATACAATTTTACCCCCAATCACGTTAGCGGAGGGCTAAACCGGAAGTTAGCCTGCTCGGCCCAGTAAAAGTCAACACAGTGGACGCTGTAGCGCTAACTTCGGCAGTGTAATTGCAGAATGACGGAGACACCGACACACAAGTATAATGCACGGCATAGACCCTACGCAGGAGTATAAATCAAGCTTTACCCTTAGTCAAATAATTCAGAAGCCCTCTGCATCTTCTCCAAGATGTCTCATTGGGAAGTGGGGCGCAGATGAGTATTAACATCTGCAACCCACGTATTTGACACCCTACAGTCTCACGTTTGAGCACCTGAAATGAACAAAGGCAGTGCCACTGCATTGTTACACACATCTGTACTGTACAAAAGACTTTGATTTTAAAGGCAATGAATGAGTGAAAAGTAAGAAAATGATTCGCAACCTCTTTTATTTAGATTATCATAGAACCAACATTACTGTATGTTGTACTGAATATGATCAATGGTCATTTTCTGTCATTGTGCTTTTTTTTTCTTTAGAGAATACCACTTATCGTTTCTTTTTAGCACAAGCTGGCTTCTTCCATCCATGGAACCAAAACATAGTTAAAATAAGGAATCGATAAAAGTTATGGAGACTAAGTTTACACCAGTAGTAAATTTGTAAAAACAGCCCATCATACAGAAGGACCAAGCTGAAATAGGATTAAATATTACTCCAAGGAAGAGGCAGGTGACAATAAGACTGTAAAGGCCAGATCTTGTATTGTGTCTCGTCTATATTTAGTATGTTAAAAATCTGGACTTTCATTTTAACTTCGCTGATGAAATAACACACAACTTTTTTAAAAATTTGCATTTTTACTTACTGCCCAACACGTCTGTTTTGACACCTTGCCTTTGCTTTTAATTTAGTTTTGGTAGACAGGCCTCCAAAGCACCTAAAGCTTTTTCTGGCATTATGGGCAGGGCCTGAATTAAGGCTGTGTCATGACGACACAATAACTGACCAGAAAGTCATTTTCACAAAAACTAACGACAGATAAACAACAAGATACACACTGACCGGCCACTATATTATGTACACCTGTTCAATTGATTGTTAACATGAATAGCTAATCAGCCAATCACATGGCAGCAACTCACAGCATTTAGGCATGTAGACGTCAAAGCGACCTTAAAACAGGGAAGAAAGGGGATTTAAGTGACTTTGAACGTGACATGGTTGTTGGTGCCAGACGGGCCGGTCTGAGTATTTCAGAAACTGCTGATGATGGGATTTTCACCACAACCATCTGTAGGGTTTACAGAGAACGGTCTGAAAAAGAAAATATCGAGTGAGCAGTTGTGTGGACGAAAAGGTCTTGTTGATGTCGGAGGTCAGAGGAGAATGGACAGACTGGTTCCAGATGACAGAAAGGCAACAGTCACTCAAATAACCACTCGTTACAACCAAGGCGTGCAGAACACCATCTCTGAACGCACAACACGCCCAACCTTCAAGCAGATGGGCTCCAGCAGCAGGAGACCACACCGGGGGCCACTCCTGTCAGCTAAGAACAGGAAACTGAGACTACAGTTCACACAGACTCACCAAACAAAAAGCATTCAGATGGTCGGGTCAGAATTTGGCGTTAACAAAATGAAAGCATGGATCCATCCTGCCTTGTATAAACGGTTCAGCCTGGTGGTGGTGTAATGGTGTGGGGGAAATTTTCTTGGCACACTTTGGGCCCCTCGTTTAAAGGCGACAGCTTCCCTGAGTATTGTTGCTGAACATGTCCATCCCTTTATGGCAAACAGGGTGTCCAACCCGTTTCTAGCAAGGAGGACCTAATAAAGTGGCCGTGAGTGTATCTACATATATACACTTAAAACCTGGCTGAAAGTAACTGAAGTATCAAACACAAAGTCAATGTAAACATTACGTAACTTAAGATTTTTATTTCAGCTCATACTTGATTTCCAAGATTAGATTTGTTTTATTTTCTTAAATGATTTATTTAGTTTTAAACAACATTGAGGGATTTTCTCTTTTGGCCGAGTTCCATAAAATGACCCAGTTAATCATTCTCAGGTCTCAGAGGCAGTTAGCGCTCACAGTTCTTCTTCCTGTTTTTTGTGGCTTTTCTGTTTGTAGGTGTAAACTGCCAACATATTACAAACTGTCTGTCTGACTGTTTAGAATATTCATTTTCACTGTTTTTGCAGCTACTGTGATGCAGAGTGCTTTTAAAACACAGTACTGACCAGAACACAGACTTAATATAACATAAATAAATAAAGTTGATTTTAATTAAAGGATTCATAACATATATGAAAATATTGTTAAATAAATATTGTTGTTTATAAAAATAAACAACAACAAAGATGCAAATAAAATGAGAACAAAAGGATTTTCATCAGCAGCACACAAGTTGTTTGATTTCCAACCTTTAGACTGCAGACTGCTGGTGTTGGGGGGGAGGAGGGGGGAGAAACTTGAGGTGACCGCTTTCTTTTTTCCACCAGTTTCTGTGTGTGAAAACCACATAAAAAACCCTCCTTCAACCCAACCACTGAGCACTCAGTCTGAAACTTTCATACTCACCTTCAGCTCTGTTTTCTAAACCTATTAAAAATCAACCCAAAAGTCACAGAACTTTCTTTTAATTCAAGGGACGATCCCTAAATTTTCTTTAAAAAACTAAAACATTATTGAACTAGGTGGCCCTTAGTGTGAAAGTATAAAGAAAAAAAGAAAGTATTATTTTACAAACGGAGATCTGGCCAAGAGAAGGCGCCGTTACAGAACTCACCATGTTACTGTAGGACTAAATCTGAAGAGTCAGTCTGAAGCAAGAACTATGCTCTCCACGTCCGCGAAGGTCCGTGAGGGTCCGCGTGATGAAAAAATCGTCAGAGGGGGTACGCGTAGGTTTTGAATTTCCTTTTACATAAATAAAACCATTTCCACCATAAATTGATCCAGAATACAGGAAAGTGTTTACTGATCAAAATTTCCTGCAGGAGTTCCCCCAGACCCCCACATGTAGCTCCGCGTTTAGGACATCTTTAAACATCTTTTCGTCTTGTTCTTGTGAACCTAAAATGGCGTATCGCAAGCTAAAGCCCGTTTTCCTTTACCAGAACCAACTCAACTCGCCTCGACTCTACTCGACTCGGTTTGGACAAGCTCCATTTTCAATTGCAGATCGTACGCAGAGAATGTAGCTGGTCATGACAGTAATGCCACACACAACTGCCGTGACGTAATGTTCAATGCGACACACACACCAGCCATCACTTTTTGTACAACTGTCAATATTTGAAATCTACACAGCTGATTTCTCCTCAAAACTTTTCAGGAGTGATTTAGTGATGAAATAACGTGTGAAAACTGTAAAATATAAAACTTCCTGTTGCTGGCCTCTGTCAGGCGAGCGCAATGATGATGCAGAAAGTGATGATTCTCTCTGACCAATCAGCAGTCTGCTGTGTTTTCACGTCACATTTTAGTATCGCCTCAGCTCGCTTAGAACCTCGACGGAGGTGATACGAAAAAAAGTATCTGGTAGCAGGTACAGGTCCAACTTCTCCACAATGGAAAACCAAACAAAGGCGAGTCGAGTCGAGCTGGGACTGTGCGGTGGAAAAGGGGTGAAGTGTCTCTTCACACCCCTAATGTGAGTCTATGGCCCTTTACTATAAGACCAGGATCAAAACAGGATAAGAAGAACACTGAACAGACCATGAAACTGAGCTGTAACAGATTCAAATAACGAATATACCAAAATAATCATAAAGACACGCAGACAGATCCTCAATCAAACAGGCAGAGGTGACGAAGTAAGACAGGGCTCGGACTATAAAAACAGAACATCCAACAGGGAGACCGAACACAAGACAAGAAACCACCAGGAGCTGGAGCTGAAAACACAGAACAGGGTGCAGGATGAACCACACACACCTTATGCACGTCTGTCACGCGCGTGCAGCAGCTTACTGTCTCCTAACTACTACTGCCCACCTCTCCAGAGAAACATCTGTCATGTGACCTGACAGGCAACATCTGGTGTCCGTGTGAACAGCGACTGTCCTCTCTCAGAAGCGAAGACACAAGTAGAGTAAGGTTGTTTTAGCACTGTAGTTTGCTGTTACTTGCTTGAGTCTCCCTGTCCTCTTCTTTGCTTTAGTTTTCTCTTTGTTTGTTTCAGCTTGATGCTCTGAGCTCCTTTCTTTCTCTTTCTTTCTCCTTCTTCCTCCTCTTTTCTCTCCTCTGGTGTATTGTGGTCACTCCTTTTGCATTTTCCTCATAAAATCATCCAATGTTTGGACTGAAAATAAGCGTTTAGTTTAGCAGGAAGCCTTAAACACGACTTCTCACCAACAACAAGTCAACAATCTAAAATGTGACCCTGGTTTTAACGTTCTGTCATGACTCCATGTAAATGACATCTAAAGATCTGTGACATTAAAGCGATGGAAAGGTTCGGTCTCACTCTGCTCTGCACCTTTAAACCATCAGAAGATAAGATGCAGCTTGTTGTTCCTTTGGGGAAACTCAGCATCTCTTCATCTACAGACAGGCTGTACGAAGCAGCCTCCTTACAATCATTCATACTGTGAAATACGTTTATTTAAAAGTCAGTGTTCATACATTCACCAATAAACCGATACAGCCAATAAAAAATGCTGCAGGATTCAGCTCAACCATTTCTCTTTCCTTCAAGAGAAAATAAAATATAGTGATGCAGCATTTGCTCCTCATTGTTCTACTTGATGTATTTTTACTACACCTGTGTATTCTTTGCTCCTTTTGATTGTTAGATTAAATGTTCGCGTCAACTCAAAGGTTCAGTACACCAACACCGTACATTGGTTTTTTTAACCACGACCACAGGCTGTACCTCTCTCTAAACAAGAAGTTTCAGTTATCGAAACTCAAACCGACTTCACCGTGTGAACAGCGACTGTCCTCTCTCAGAAGCGAAGACACAAGTAGAGTAAGGTTGTTTTAGCACTGCAGAACCCCTTCAAGAGGGTGAAAGACGCCTGAGACTGGGGTTCATGTCTTTTAACCAACACTACAGCCTTTCCCCAAACTGAACAAAGTAGTTTTAGCTGCCTAAACTCATCAGAAAAGAGAAAATCCAGCGTATGAAAGCCTGATGTCTCTTCTTCCTCTGAGCCACGGAGCTCCATCAGAGATCACAGAGCTGCACATCATCACACAGCGTTACAGCTTCACTTCTTCATCTCTCAGAACCACCAAAAACTGGAAATGGGAAAAATTTACAAACACATCAGAAGCCTCTTTCTCTTCTTCAATGGGCTGTTTGCAGTAAGTAGAAACTTTTATTAGTTAGAAGCATGGTTTGAATTACGGTGGGGATTGGGGGGGTTTGACCCCCTAATTAAGGCTTCGACCCCCCCAAAAGAGGCAAAATCAACAGTTCAGGGGTTTCTCACCTGTCATTGTAAATATTACAATATATTTCCCATACTCGTGCCTTATATTGAAGAATCTTGAGGTATTATTTCTGACATTCCTACAATGGACCTACCATTTCCTAACTTTGACGTTAATTTACCGTCTTGTCTGCCCACATCACTCGCAGCGCAGCTGCTCCAGTCCAGTGCACCACACGCTGGTGGAGACGCTGCAGGTTAATGTCAGTCAGCTGTCTAGCTGCTATAATGCACTTAACTTTCCTACCTTCAGAGTTTCATAATTAGCATTTATTTTACCTTAAATGAGCTATATGATGTTTGCTAGCTGATATGATACCCACCCTGTCATTTCTTTACCACTAGACTATATCATTTAATGTTTTATGTAATTCTTAATATCGAGATTATTATTTCATTTAAAGTATTTTGTGAGTCTTTCTACAATAAGCATGATATTTGTTTTCACTGTGGAATTCAGGAGTTTCTCCAGGCTAGGTAAATGTTAAAATTCAGGTGTGTTATTTTAGATGTATTCAGTTTTATTTATAACGCCAATTCACTACAAAGCCAACTCATTGAGCAGGTCTAGGCAGTACTCTGTTTAAAATTATTTACAGAGACGCAAAAAATCCCAATTCCCCAACAATGTATGACAACTGTTTTATTGAACGCAGCTTACATTTGATTTACAGTCAACATGGGCACGAGGAAAGGAGCTGTTTCCTAAAAAAAAAGTTAAATTAGAGATGATAATGCAGACTGTATTTTATGATCGTGTTTGGTTCTGGGTGTGTGGGTCTGTTTTGAGTGGACCTGATGGTCCGCTGTTGTGTGTCCGACTTTCTGGCAGTTTCTCTCTAGAATACTTGGTGACCTCTGACTATAAAAGATGTTGTGTAGTATGGGCACGCGTGAACTGGTGTGGGCCTAATAAAACTGATTTATCATCTACAGACTGCACACATTAGTTAAATAAGCATGAATACTGTAAACATTGTAAGATTTTAGTTTACTGAAGCCCCCGCCTGCGCTGTAATGGGTTTTCTTTTGTATCAGTCGCACCCTGGTTAGAAGTTATTTTTCATCAGTTTAGTATTTGTGTTTGGAGCAAAAGATAAAAGATGCAAACTAGCAGGAAAAATCCTCCAAGAAAGAAGTTTGGTTTTTGTTAATTTGATAAGTTCACAAAGAGGTTTTTATGGTCCAGGTGAAAAAAGGCTAATTGACTGATTTAAAAAAAAAAATTCCAAAAACAAAAGTTTAATATGCTCAAAAGAACACAAAACAGATTTACTAAGAACAAAGAGAACAAATAGATACTTGATAATAAATAACGTCTGAACTCTAAAAAAGTTACATGTTTCAAAACAACATTAAAACTGGTCCTGCTGTTTGATTACTATTAAATTTAAAGTGATAAACATCAAACAAGCAGTGAAGTGTCAAGTTTCAGTCTTGCAGGTACAGATTGTTTTATTGTTCAGAAAACCGTCACTTCCTGCTACAGGAAGTGACGGTCCCCCCCCCACTCCTTTCTGTTACACAGGTATTTTTTTTACTTCAGGCGTTAATGGGAAAAATAGAGAAGCGCTATAAAGAGGGAGAAGTTTGAGGAACAGGAGGGGTTTCGACTGTCGAGCTTATGTTTATTGTGTATTTTATTTTTATAGATATATTGAAACAGAAATATTATGTTTGGCACAACTCTTACATTAGATAATGTAGATTAGAAGATCTTAGATTAGATTACGTATATTTGATTAGATTCATTTAGATTAGATACTCAATAACATGAAAACAATACGTGCACACATCTGGTAAAAATGCTTCCAGGCTGAGATGTTTGTATGATGAGTGTTTGCAGCAGCCTTCAGTTGAAATGATCGGTGTGACAGAAGGTCACTGTTGCTCCGTCTCCCTCTGCTGCCTCTGTGCAGAAATGACAGAAACTCTACCAGGAGATAAAGAGCCTTTCTCATTTCCCAAATCTGTACGTCCTCGATCCACGATCCTCGAACCTGTGACCTGGAAATCCAGCGCGCCATCTTGAAGGACATCTCAATTCCTCAAAGGCACCTCGAGGATGGAGGAGGCTTGCTGGAGGAGCTATAAGCGAGGATACACCGATGGATCCTTTGCAGAAGTCTTTTCAGCCGCCGTGGCGTTTAAAAGAGGCGTGACATGCAGCTGGACCAACCCATGGCCGAGCAGGACTCTGCAGGGTTCCTGTTGTATTCAGAAGTTGTATTAGTTAAGCCTTTAAAAAATAAATACTTTCTGCCCTTCACTGTTTGTGTAGCGCCTAGTGAAGTTGTTCTAACCACGTTCCTTAATGTAAGTTCGCACTGATATCACTGATGTTAATATTGTTGAATGTGATCTGTGGATGGGCAGCAGGATCGAAAAAATTAAAACTGAAAATTCCCCTTTAACTGAAAATAACTTAAAGTAATACCTTTACAAAATATAGCCAAATTGAAATACCAACATACTCAGAAAATAAACCCCAAACCCTCGTTAGTAAGTCTCTTGTAAACCCTTACATGTCTTGTTTTATTGGACTCTATATAACCACCACTGTGCTGTGGACCCACACTCTCACACGTCTTTACAACTCTGAAATTAAGCAAGACCTCGTTGCAGGCCTGGATCGTGGCTCGGGTGCCACGATCACCGGTTAGGAACAAATTGCTCTCGTACAATTTCTGCTGTTTACATCAACTGCGTGAACGCGTTTCTCTTGCTCTCAGGTGTCTGGGATCTGAGTCAGCTACCGTTAAGTCCCACCCCTGTACTTGGGAATGAACTTGGATTGGTTGTTCCAATCAGGGTACAGAAAACAACGATTGACATGTCAACTGCTCATCGACTTAGGTTGTCATACTTCTCACATGTGCTGTCTCCTGTACACATCATACAAACTATACACACTCAAATGAACTGCAACCTCCAACCTTTTTAACATTCTTAAACCTTATTTAAACATTTTAACTTTTGAACTGCAACCTCCAACCTTTTTAACATTCTTAAACCTTATTTAAACATTTTAACTTTTGAATAAAACCTCCAGACTTTTTTAAAAAGACATTCTTAACGTTTTCTGTTTTAATGACTCGTGTATTTTATAGTATTTATGTGTTATCTCTCATTTAATAAACTATGTATATTTTACTGCAAATGTATTTTAGCCCGGGCTACAAATATATCAAGGATTAAAGAACGCTCTTATGCCCTCAAAACAGTAAGTGTAAGTATGCAAATTGAGTCACAGCACAAAAAAGTGGATCACTTCAGTCCAGGGGCGACTGCGGGTTAATTTGCCTAATCTTCGCAGGTCTTTAGACCACGGTGGAAACAAACACAACAGGGTGTTCGGGGAACCAGGTTTCCATTGGAAAAAACGTCGGCTCTGAACTCGCCCCAGTTCTGAGGTCTTTACTTTGGCTTCCTGTATGTCAAAGAACTGATTTCAAAATCCTGCTGTTAGTTTATAAAGCACTAAATGGTTCAGGGCCAAAATACATTTCTGATCTTCTGCTTCGTTATGAACCATCCAGACCTCTCAGGTCGTCTGGGATCAGGTCTGCTTTCTGTGCCCAGAGTCAAAACTAAACAAGGAGAAGCAGCGTTCAGTTATTATGCTCCGTATATCTGGAACAAACTCCCAGATAACTGCAGGTCTGCTGAAACAGTCAGTTCTTTTAAATTAAGACTGAAGACTTTTCTTTTTACCACAGCCTGTAATTAAATCACATGTAAGGCTGTAGATTAATAACTTAAACTGCACTGTAGCTTTACTGTCCTGTTTAATCCTATTTTTATTTTCAATTTGACTAATTTAAATTATTTTATTTAAATGACTTTTATTTATATTACTGTGTTGCTTTTATGTTTTATGTAAAGCACTTAAAATGTCGTTGAAATGTGCTGCACAAATAAACTTGCCTTGCCTATAAAATGTAAAAGTGTTTTTAATGACTCATTGTATCATCATATGAAATAGTACTTGTTAGTTTGTGGGCTGTTAGCAGAGCATTAGAAGGTGTGAAAACTGTGTGTTTCCATTAAATGTGGGTGGAGGGTAATTAATACACTTAAAACTTCTCCGCTTCCTCCTGCAGGTGAACCACATCCTGTCACAGTCCAATCTAATATCATGGATTTGATTTTAATCCCTTGTATCTAAACTCTGCCACATGTTCCGTGTGCTCACATCACTGACGTCAAAGATGCTTTAACTTTAATATCATCATAAGATCAATAAATGTGTTGATTAATCATTTTAAATTTTAAGTCTTGGCTTTTCCCTTGAATTTCCTCAGAGCTTTCTTTCTAGCAGTTCTTCAACTTTTTCTGTCATGTCCCACTTTCTCCTCACAATAGTCGCGTTTTGACCAAAAGTTCCCGGGACTTTTTAGTCCCCAGACCTCTTTTCAAGGAGCTAAAAGGTTCCTTCAGCCCACTGTTGTGTTTGTTTCCACCGTGGTCTAAAGACCTGCGAAGATTAGGCAAATTAACCAGCTGGCGTAGGCTGTAGGCTGTAGGCCTGGCCGTACACAGCGACGCACCGGCATCATTATTTGTAACCACTAGCCCTGAGCAACATTTATAAATGAGTTCTTAAAATAACTCCAGCACAGAGAAAGCAACAGAGGAATGAAACCGGGACAGTTTGGAAGGTTATCCAGCAACAAGAGCTGCAGCATCACGTCTGTCACCTGAGCGAACGGGGAACAGGATTTTTAATGAGCTTTATCACCTGCTGTAATCAGCTGTTCCGCTTGTTTTGGAGAGACCGACTTCAGCTCTGTGTAAGAACTTCCTGACTGATGAAAACTCAAAACAACAACTTCTGACCCAGTATTTAGCTGTAAACACACCGCTGTGCGCTGGCTTCTTTTTCCCAGCTATACATTTAATGCAGACATTTGATATCAGGCGACATCTTGTGAGGCTCTCTGACTGCTGGTGGTGATTTATTGGTTTGCAAACAAAGGTGGAAAAGAGACGAGCAGTCGTAGAAAAACAGCCGACATTCTCCAGTTAAAGCCAGTAGCCCATTCAGAAATTCACCCCCCCAAAGTACCGGTACTTTCGGAAAGTACTACCCCCCGAGCAGGGACTCTTTGGGGGTAAAATAAGGAGCCTAGAACTAAGTTTAAACCCTGGTCCCTCCGGTGGAAACGCAGTGAGTTCCTCCAAAGGTTCCTAGTTCCGGGGTAAAGTTCCCTGGTCGAAACGCGGCAAATGACTCCTTTAAGTGTTTTAACTTGTAATTTATATTGTGTATTCGCTTGTTCCAGCTATTTTTACAATATTTACACTGAGGGAAATGTTCAAGGCCAGTATAAGATGTTTTATTTACAGTTGAAATATTAAATAAATAAATAAGTCTTGTGCATCATTTTATACGAATGCAGTCGTATTGTTGGAAACTTTGAGATCCTCGCTAGAATTTGAAATACAGTTATGTGGGTTTGTCACAGCTTTGCCAGCAGTGTTTACATAGATTTCAGTTTTTTTATTCCTTTTAGTAATCTGACTTCTGGTTTTCTGTTGATTCTTTCTCCTCTGACATTGTTTAGACTCTTTAAACTAAATAATGTGATGTTTCCTCAGGTCATCGGATGTATGATGATCATCGGGCTGCTGAGGGCCACCCCCCATAGACACAAGGTAAACAACAACAACTGAACTTCATGTTCCACTCTGTGGCAGCAAACTGCAGAACAGAATGCAGAAGGAAAATCTTGACTGTTTAACTAATTGCACGATGGTTTTAAGACCAAATAATGTTTGTCAAATGAGCTCAGCATTTAACCATGAACCGCTTTTAAAAGACGCCGGAGGATCGTTCCACAAGTGATTCTTACCTAGATGTGGCAACACAGGACAACAAACTCCTCCCACTATAAAACCTTTTCTTGGCATAGGAACATCAAAATATGTTTATTTCTATTGCATGTCAGAAGAACAAGCATCGGGAAAGACTATAAATGATGTGGACAGAAGCTAAACCAGACATGGAGTTGTTTATCTACCAGGTCATGAAATCCTAAATGTGTGCTGTGAGCTGCCTGATGAATTCCTTCCCTGTTCACTTTCTTTGTTGGGTCAGCGGTCGCTGCCAAACATGAATTTACAACTTCTCATTGCAGGATGTCTGTTAGCAGAACGAGCAGCAGATTTACTGTAACGTGATTCATAATGTGAACAATTAAATAATTAAGTGTCAGTTTGGGGAAATACAGAGAGGCTTTACAGGGTTTGTTGTGTTGATGACTCAAAAAATAAAATCGCTCTAATAAATGTTTTAATCATTGATTTTACGGCAGTTTAAATAACCTTGCATTGCCACTGACAGCCAGCAGCATAAATACTACGCTCAGACCTGGTTATGGCAGAAAGTCTCTGATAATTCAAGGCTGAAAATTAAAACAAAAGCAGCTAGTTTGTGTGTGTGAAAAACACAGCTGTTTGTTTTAAATCAGGACATCACATGTACAGTGGGTACGGAAAGTATTCAGACCCCTTTAAATTTTTCACTCTTTGTTTCATTGCAGCCATTTTCCAAAAATCAAAAAAGTTCATTTTATTTCTCAGTAATGTACACTCAGCACCCCATCTTGACAGAAAAAACAGAAATTTAGAAATTTTTGCAAATTTATTAAAAAAGAAAAACTGAAATATCACATGGTCATAAGTATTCAGACCCTTTGCCGTGACACTCATATTTAACTCAGGTGCTGTCTATTTCTTCTGATCATCCTTGAGATGGTTTTACACCTTCATTTGAGTCCAGCTGTGTTTGATTATACTGATTGGACTTGATTAGGAAAGCCACACACCTGTCTATATAAGACCTTACAGCTCACAGTGCATGTCAGAGCAAATGAGAATCATGAGGTCAAAGGAACTGCCTGAAGAGCTCAGAGACAGAATTGTGGCAAGGCACAGATCTGGCCAAGGTTACAAAAAAATTTCTGCTGCACTTAAGGTTCCTAAGAGCACAGTGGCCTCCATAATCCTCAAATGGAAGACGTTTGGGACGACCAGAACCCTTCCTAGAGCTGGCCGTCCGGCCAAACTGAGCTATCGGGGGAGAAGAGCCTTGGTGAGAGAGGTAAAGAAGAACCCAAAGGTCACTGTGGCTGAGCTCCAGAGATGCAGTCGGGAGATGGGAGAAAGTTGTAGTAAGTCAACCATCACTGCAGCAATCCACCAGTCGGGGCTTTATGGCAGAGTGGCCCGACGGAAGCCTCTCCTCAGTGCAAGACACATGAAAGCCTGCATGGAGTTTGCTAAAAAACACCTGAAGGACTCCAAGATGGTGATAAATAAGATCCTCTGGTCTGATGAGACCAAGATAGAACTTTTTGGCCTTAATTCTAAGCGGTATGTGTGGAGAAAACCAGGCACTGCTCATCACCTGTCCAATACAGTCTCAACAGTGAAGCATGGTGGTGGCAGCATCATGCTGTGGGGGTGTTTTTCAGCTGCAGGGACAGGACGACCGGTTGCAATCGAGGGAAAGATGAATGCGGCCAAGTACAGGGATATCCTGGAAGAAAACCTTTTCTAGAGTGCTCTGGACCTCAGACTGGGCCGAAGGTTTACCTTCCAACAAGACAATGACCCTAAGCGCACCGCTAAAATAACGAAGGAGTGGCTTCACAACAACTCCGTGGCTGTTCTTGAATGGCCCAGCCAGAGCCCTGACTTAAACCCAATTGAGCATCTCTGGAGAGACCTGAAAATGGCTGTCCACCAACGTTTACCATCCAACCTGACAGAACTGGAGAGGATCTGCAAGGAGGAATGGCAGAGGATACCCAAATCCAGATGTGAAAAACTTGTTGCATCTTTCCCAAAACGAATCATGGCTGTATTAGAACAAAAGGGTGCTTCTACTCAATACTGAGCAAAGGGTCTGAATACTTATGACCATGTGATATTTCAGTTTTTCTTTTTTAATAAATTTGCAAAAATTTCTACATTTCTGTTTCTTTCTGTCAAGATGGGGTGCTGAGTGTACATTACTGAGAAATAAAATGAACTTTTTTGATTTTTGGAAAATGGCTGCAATGAAACAAAGAGTGAAAAATTTAAAGGGGTCTGAATACTTTCCGTACCCACTGTATATAGATAAGATGGGACATTTTTCATTTCTGTCTGTCTCTCTGAGCTCTTTTAAGCCAGTTACATGTGTCTGCTGTTATCTACAGACAGAAAATGGTTTTTTATATATATATATATATATATATATATTAGTTCACCCGACAGTCTGGGTTAGTTGTAACTTACTCTGGGGGAAATGTAACATTATGTAATAAGGAACATGAGAGAAATATAATGTTGAAAGCTTTTTATTCAACACTTAAATTGTTTAACATAATTAATGAGTGTGTGTGTGTGTCAGACACGTACTGAAAACATAAATACAACTTATTTTTCTTTGTTGTTACAACAAACCCAGACTCTGGTTGTTGATACAGCTTACAGCTAAAACATGAGCACCAACAACTTACATGGAAGATAGAGACACAGAATAAACGTGAAGTTTGGTGAGTTTAACTACAAAGCAGGAAATGATATAATAAAAAACTACAAACTTTCTTTCTTAAAATTATTTTGTTCCTTCTCAAATTTCCTGTGCTGCCACGGGGAGCTAGTGGAATAAGGACTAAACTGAGCATGTGCAGAGTTAATCAGGTGATTGATGACTGAAACATGTCATCTTTACAGATATGATAAATGAAGTAGCTAACATTGTGCTCTAGATAACAAACTTTCAAATGATATCTGATTCAACATGGAGAGTTTTAAAAAGAACAGTCAAACTTTTACCTGGAAAAAAGATGGATGCTCGATCTGCAGTTGACAGATTTGGTATAAAACAGACAAATAATAATGATTTATGTATTATTCAAGATTGTTTTAGACATTTGATTAAAGTATGCTAATAATAATAGCTGCAAAATAACTTTACAGATTGTTGCAAAATCATCATTTTGGACTGTGGTGTCTCCTTAATGCAGAACAGATGCAGCTCCAGGAAGTTTTTCTGTTCTCACAGTCGACCTTCTCTGCAGCAGAAAAACAGGAGGGCTCTGAAAATGTTATCATATTTACATTTAGACGCCTCTGGAGCAGGAGGGGTTAAGTGTGTTGCTCAGGGACACATTGGTGGACGGGTCACAGTGGGAATTGAACCCGGGTCTCTCACACCAACACTTGTCTTATCCACTCCACCATCACATCAGAAATACTGAGCATCTCTCTTCATGCCAGAAAATTTGGCATTATTGACGATAAGAAAATTTGAATCAGGATTGCTTTACTGAGGTCCAGTTTAAAACTAAGTGTCCGTGACACTTAGAGGGAGGAGTTATAAAGTTTGATGGCCACAGGCAGGAATGACTTCCTGTGGCGCTCTGTGCTGCATTCTGGGGGAATGAGTCTCGCGCTGAAAGAGCTCCTGTGTTTGAGCAGCAGGTCACGGAGCGGGTGGGAGACATTGTCCAAGATGACATGTAGTTTGGACAGCGTCCTCCTCTCTGACACCACCGACAGTAATTTAATGCAGCATTATAATTTTAAAGTGTTAAATCAGTGTTTGTGTCGTGGCAGCTGGAGACGGCTGGGAGCCCCAACCTGGGTTGTATTTGGATGTTTGCCATCGGCATCCTCTACATCGCCGGTCTGGGGGTCTATGCAGGCCGCAAAGAGAACACATTCGCCCTCAAAATAGTACGTAGCACAAGAACTCAGGAGAATCAACTGTTTTTTGTTAATTTGATCATTTTGTTGAGCTGTGAAAACAAGAAGGTGTCGTGATATCTTATTAATGTTGTTCATATTGTTTCATGTACAGTTTGCAGGCTTCATGGGGGATGGACTTATTACCATGACGATCTTTGGCATCATTCTCACTGTTGAAAGGAACGAGGTCATCTGTCCGTCCGTCCGTCCGTCCGTCCGTCCGTCCGTCCAGAAATATTTATGATCCAGTTCTGTTATTCTCTGTATATGTTACCATCACTGTCTCCTTCTGTTCTCTTGACACTAACGTTGTTCTTTCTCTGTATCAGTTTCTGTATTTATCATCTGTGGTCATCATCTATCATGCTCTGTTATCTTGATGCTAATGTTGTTCTTTCTCTTCTTGTAGGTGAAAAGCCGCATTCAGGCGGTACAGCCCTTCATGTATGACATGGAAATGAGAGAGCTGCTTAATAAGCTACAGAAAGAGGTAATGTTGTGTACCATTAACCCTTCTGAGTCTGGTCCAGTTAGACCGAACGATTCTAGGATGAGGTGTCGCTCTTAGTATGCAGGAAACTTTCATATAGCCTAATCACATTTTTACACTTTGCATTGATGATCATATTACGTCACAATAACAGCTGCTATGTTGCTCAACAATAAAAAGACAGGCCACACTCCTAAAGGAGGATCAACAGTCCTTATTGTGATCCTGTCATCTGCTGCAGCAGCAACGCAGGTTTCTGTTAAAACTCACCCTAATGTGGTTGCAGGTAAAGTGCTGTGGACTGGTGAGCGCCGAGGACTGGGGTGATGATATCCCTTCATCCTGTGGGTGTAACTTACTGAGAGGATCTGACTGTAAATCCAAACCTCAGGTTGTTTTTTTAAAATCAATCTGGAATATCAGGTTTATGTTATTTATATACTGTACACACACATCATTGTACTTCTTGCTCTTGTTTTCTTGCAGGGAACCTCAGGCCCAAGCTTCATCTATAAACAGGTATTCAATCACTCAACCAACCAAAACACCATCCAGTTTACAAGTCAGTGATGTTTCCAGATAATGCCCCTTTCTCCATCGTCTCCTCTGCAGACCTGCGGTGACCACCTCTTTGAGTCGGTCACCTTTGTCTTAAAGATCGGCCTGGGCTTCTGCTTTGGATTTGCTGTCACTGCAGTAAGCTCCTCTGTTACTCTCCTCTGTTGTGAGGAGGAATTTCCAGGGAATAACATTCATGATCATTAAACATTAAGGGAGATGTCCACTCCATGTCCCAAAATGCATTTCAGTAGCTTTAAATGATGTTGTTGCTAACAACGATCTGTAGCCGATGATTACACTTCAGCAACTGTGGTGCAGCGTGTTGTTCCTAACTGTACCAACGAGGCCGTAATATTAATTTAGTTACTTTAGCTTTTTATTTGGCTGCACAAAATTATTGTTTTGTAAGTCACAAGTGGGTTTTAGACCGTTGTGATGATGCCCTGAGTCAAGTAATCCAGGAAAAGCTAATAAAGAAAGTAAAGTAATCTTTATGTAGTCAGGAACTACATAAGTTAGTTAGTGTCTGAATAATTTGATTTTTTTTTCCCTGTCTGGGAAAGTTCCCGTGAAGGAAAAGGTCGGAACAACAACTCGGGATGTCTGAGAAAATGTTGGTACATGAGTTGCCGAGTTGTTGACGTCTCACATGTAGAAACATGGCTGATAGTTAAAAATGTTTTATTAATGGTACAAAATGATCCAATCATCTGTCAATCCAGTGTGAAAGTCTTTCACTTCTGGTCTGATGGACAGTGTCTGACAGCTGCTCTACTCACCTGTATGTCTTCCTAACTGACTACCTGTCCTTGTAGCTGCTGGGCCTGCTGATGTCCCTGCTGATGATCCATCAGATCAAACGTCATGACAGCGCAGCAGGAGCGTCCTTTGCCATGACGGGATACTGAAGGGAACCCTCCACCCCTGACCTTCTGCGCTGTAAAGGAGGACTCAGTGGTCAATTCATGATGGCGTCTTTGTTTTGCTAGCAAAAGTGTTGTCTCGCAGCATTTGTTTTCTTCCAGATTTCTACTCTAGAAAACATTTTTGTTTTATGCATCATTATATCTCGTGTTATTTATGCTGCATACCATCACGTCAGACGAACTGACAGATGGTATTATTTTGTTTCTGTGTTACAAACTATTATCTGTTAAACTGAGAGAAAAGTCTGGTGTTGGTGGTAATAAGCAGAATTTCAGAGAGGGAACTTTATGCATGCAGGCTGGATGCTGCTTTTTCACATCAACCACCAAAATATGTTAGAAATATAACGTGGAAATTAACTGCAATTCTCCATCAATCCACAAGGTGAAGCTGCAACAGAAAGCAAAACAGAAAAGTCGATTTAAACAAGTGTTAATCTGCAGTTCTGTTGTCAGAAACAGAACTAATCTGCAGAGGCTCTTTGGGTTCAGAACATCTGAATGAAATAAAGTCCAGGTCCAGGTGGAGGTCCAGGTGGAGGTCCAGGTGGAGGAGGTGTCTGAGTGTGCAGCAGAAGGAGTGGAGGAGTCTCAGTGTGTCTGCAGAGACTGTGTAGAAGGACAGAGCAGCAGCAGAGCAGTCCAGATCCACTGATGATACTCTGTCACATCCAGAGGAACACACAGGGATGATGGTGGTTCACAGCTCAACATTATTACAAATAAATTTTAATAAATAAAAGGAAAAGCAGCAAATATTCACACGTGTAAAGCTGGAACCATGAAATGTTTTCACATGAAAAAATGTAGCTACCAGTTAATGTCTCTGTCAATGTAATAATCCTGTACTTGTATTGACTGTTGGGTAGTTTCATTTATAAAAAAACAACACATTTATATTGTTTTGTGTTTAGAAATCTGACTTTGTAAAATAACTACACTAAAAAGTACAATATCTCCCTGTGAGATGGAGGAGAAGTAGAAAGTGGGTTGAAAAGAGAAATACTCAAGTTCATTTTGGCCTCAGGTGAAGATGCCAGCGATGGTCATTCAGACTACTGCACAGGCTACTGCATCCCAGTCAGCTGCAAGAAAGAATCAAGGTTAGCTGGTTTAAATCTGCAGTTAGAGGAAACGTTAGTGTTTAAACATCTTCAAAAAAGCTTCTTCAAAGTCTCAATTTAAAAAAAAACAAAAAACATCTACCTTTGAAAGGACAGAATAATCTGGGTACAATCCAGAAAATGACTAAACATTTTAATATAAATGCAGAGACTCGTGGATCAGATGTCCTTATCTAGATACAGATCACATGTTGATCCAGGGGAAAACGGGGCCTCATTCATGTTTAAAAGGGAAAAGTCTGCAGAGGGCCCCTTTAGGATCCATAACATGTACGAAAGCCATCCTGCTTGGTCTCTTTTAAAATAAAGTAAATCTCACAAGAGAAGGCTGAAAAACAAATCAGGGACAAGAGAAATTAAAAGCTTCCCTGTACACAAAAGATCCTGTGGTCATGTAGATTTGAAGTAATGTATTAGGTAAAATATATTCAATATGATTGTGCTTTTGATTTTGAGGCAAATATTTAATTAAATTGCAAATGAAAATGTTTGGAATAAAATCCACCCATTGTAGTTAAATAAAACATAAGCATTATATTTATCTAATCCCAAATATTGAAAATGTTGTGAGAGTGAATTCAAATTAATGTAATCAGGGAAGTTTTAATTGAAAAGCACTTCTTGTCAAGAATTCCCATGATGCATGGCGGTGAAGGGAGTTTTGGTAAAATTAGCTAATAAGTGTCCAATTTGTTTGAAATACAACATTTATTTTGTAAATTAACCTAACCCTGATCGGACTCGGATATAAATGTATATATATTCTCATTATTTAACACATCTATAGTTACGCGGTGGCACAGAGTAACACAGCAGCGCGAGCGGCATGACATCACTTTGTTGCAGAGACGCTATTGGTTAAATGCCGGCAAAGTAGAACACGTAAGCAGCTTGAAGCGGAAAGCGCGAGTACGTCTGCGATCTGGAGGTGTTACAAAGTTGATGACAACAACATTGCCATAGCAAACTGTGAGATATGTAAACTAGGGATTTAACACAACTAGAAGGCAGCTACATTCAGCCTACTCTGGACTAGAAGACATACAGATGGACCTAAATATGGATATCAAGCGCCTACAGCAAGATGTACAGGTGACATGTAACATTCTTTAATGTATTTCTATTTTATTATTATTATTTCCCATACACTTGATTTAGTAAGCCACTAATACATTACGTGCTCTGCACCTAATTTGCACAAAAATAAAGTGAATCATGTTCTCTTCTGTGCAGACAGGATGGAACAGCAGCCTCTACATGCTGCAGAGCCTACTGCAACAAAAACACCAGCAGCAACACTGACAGCTCACCAGTGGGAGCTGATGAATAAGACTGCTGATGTGATCCCTGCCATAACAGCTCATTTGTATTTTTATTTATTGCTTTATACTGTAACATTTATTGATGTTGTTTAAAACAAACTATAATCCCATGCATTCATTAAGTCATTCATTCACTCATTAGTCCTCAGACGTGTTCTGTCTCGGGAGGATGATGAAGACCAGGGAATAAAAACATTGAAGAGGACTCTGCTGGAGGCAGTGGAGAAGCTGATGTTGAAACTGAGCCACTCTTCTAGACCCCAGATACAAAGATGGGCAAGTATAGTAAAATTAAAATGCACCTTTTGTACATCATGTTATATAAAGTCAAGTCATCACCAGACACCAGTATTAAGCCAATTTATTTTTTACTTCCTTTTTAATTTTGTTTTGGGAAATTTAATTCAACTTCAAGGTCAGATTGTTTTTATTGTTTATTAATTGAATACATGTGTAGGCAGTTTCCTAACTGAAGTGCTGTGCTATGTGGTGTCTCTTCTTGTCTTATTGTTTTGAATTGTGTGTTACTTTTATCTGTTTTTAGCTTTTTCACAAAGTCAGCCAACCTGTTGCTTGCAAAGGAACACCTTATCCAGGAGGTGGCAAAGACAGAGGGGAGGAGGGCTGCAGCAGAGCCAGTGAGCAAGGCACCGCATCATGAAGCATGTAGCAGCCTTTGAGGAAATCTTACAAGAGAGGCAGTCACAGGGGCGGTCCGTACTGCATCAGCAGAAAATCAAGTGCAGACCTACCTCTCAGAAAAAAACCACCCTAAGAAAAGCGACCCACTTCAGTACTGGAAAGAACATGCTAATCAGTTTCCCTCTGTGGCTGCTGTTGCATCAGTGCCCCTGCAGCTCTGTGGACAGTGAGAGACTTTTTAGTGCTGTTGCAAACAGAAACAGGCTCAAACCTGACAAGGTAGAGATGTTAGTTTTCATTAAGAAAAACATACATTTCCTTCTGTGAAACTTACTACTGTGATGACAGCAGTTCCTAAAAGCACATTACTGGCTTTGCAAACACTGTGGGACAGAATAATCTGGGTACAATCCAGAAAATGACTAAACATTTTAATATAAATGCAGAGACTCGTGGATCAGATGTCCTTATCTAGATACAGATCACATGTTGATCCAGGGGAAAACGGGGCCTCATTCATGTTTAAAAGGGAAAAGTCTGCAGAGGGCCCCTTTAGGATCCATAACATGTACGAAAGCCATCCTGCTTGGTCTCTTTTAAAATAAAGTAAATCTCACAAGAGAAGGCTGAAAAACAAATCAGGGACAAGAGAAATTAAAAGCTTCCCTGTACACAAAAGATCCTGTGGTCATGTAGATTTGAAGTAATGTATTAGGTAAAATATATTCAATATGATTGTGCTTTTGATTTTGAGGCAAATATTTAATTAAATTGCAAATGAAAATGTTTGGAATAAAATCCACCCATTGTAGTTAAATAAAACATAAGCATTATATTTATCTAATCCCAAATATTGAAAATGTTGTGAGAGTGAATTCAAATTAATGTAATCAGGGAAGTTTTAATTGAAAAGCACTTCTTGTCAAGAATTCCCATGATGCATGGCGGTGAAGGGAGTTTTGGTAAAATTAGCTAATAAGTGTCCAATTTGTTTGAAATACAACATTTATTTTGTAAATTAACCTAACCCTGATCGGACTCGGATATAAATGTATATATATTCTCATTATTTAACACATCTATAGTTACGCGGTGGCACAGAGTAACACAGCAGCGCGAGCGGCATGACATCACTTTGTTGCAGAGACGCTATTGGTTAAATGCCGGCAAAGTAGAACACGTAAGCAGCTTGAAGCGGAAAGCGCGAGTACGTCTGCGATCTGGAGGTGTTACAAAGTTGATGACAACAACATTGCCATAGCAAACTGTGAGATATGTAAACTAGGGATTTAACACAACTAGAAGGCAGCTACATTCAGCCTACTCTGGACTAGAAGACATACAGATGGACCTAAATATGGATATCAAGCGCCTACAGCAAGATGTACAGGTGACATGTAACATTCTTTAATGTATTTCTATTTTATTATTATTATTTCCCATACACTTGATTTAGTAAGCCACTAATACATTACGTGCTCTGCACCTAATTTGCACAAAAATAAAGTGAATCATGTTCTCTTCTGTGCAGACAGGATGGAACAGCAGCCTCTACATGCTGCAGAGCCTACTGCAACAAAAACACCAGCAGCAACACTGACAGCTCACCAGTGGGAGCTGATGAATAAGACTGCTGATGTGATCCCTGCCATAACAGCTCATTTGTATTTTTATTTATTGCTTTATACTGTAACATTTATTGATGTTGTTTAAAACAAACTATAATCCCATGCATTCATTAAGTCATTCATTCACTCATTAGTCCTCAGACGTGTTCTGTCTCGGGAGGATGATGAAGACCAGGGAATAAAAACATTGAAGAGGACTCTGCTGGAGGCAGTGGAGAAGCTGATGTTGAAACTGAGCCACTCTTCTAGACCCCAGATACAAAGATGGGCAAGTATAGTAAAATTAAAATGCACCTTTTGTACATCATGTTATATAAAGTCAAGTCATCACCAGACACCAGTATTAAGCCAATTTATTTTTTACTTCCTTTTTAATTTTGTTTTGGGAAATTTAATTCAACTTCAAGGTCAGATTGTTTTTATTGTTTATTAATTGAATACATGTGTAGGCAGTTTCCTAACTGAAGTGCTGTGCTATGTGGTGTCTCTTCTTGTCTTATTGTTTTGAATTGTGTGTTACTTTTATCTGTTTTTAGCTTTTTCACAAAGTCAGCCAACCTGTTGCTTGCAAAGGAACACCTTATCCAGGAGGTGGCAAAGACAGAGGGGAGGAGGGCTGCAGCAGAGCCAGTGAGCAAGGCACCGCATCATGAAGCATGTAGCAGCCTTTGAGGAAATCTTACAAGAGAGGCAGTCACAGGGGGGCGGTCCATACTGCATCAGCAGAAAATCAAGTGCAGACCTACCTCTCAGAAAAAAACCACCCTAAGAAAAGCGACCCACTTCAGTACTGGAAAGAACATGCTAATCAGTTTCCCTCTGTGGCTGCTGTTGCATCAGTGCCCCTGCAGCTCTGTGGACAGTGAGAGACTTTTTAGTGCTGTTGCAAACAGAAACAGGCTCAAACCTGACAAGGTAGAGATGTTAGTTTTCATTAAGAAAAACATACATTTCCTTCTGTGAAACTTACTACTGTGATGACAGCAGTTCCTAAAAGCACATTACTGGCTTTGCAAACACTGTGGCACTTTTATTTTTGTATTTGTTTACATGCCTGCCGGCTATTTTAAGTTGAGGTGCTATTTGTTTTTATCTTAGACATTTTTTATATTTACTGTTGCACTAAAGTCCAAAAGTGAAGAATTTATGTTATTTATTACTGGATTGTTTAAGCTACCTCACAGAAGTGAGTTGTTGAATGTTAAAATAAGGTGAATTAAATAAAAAATAAGGAACATCCTGGATCTGTTTTTTCGCTCTTCTTTATTCGTTTTTTAAGCATTATAGAAGTATTGGATCGGGATCAGTAGACACTCAAATTCAAATGACTTCAAATGAAAAAACCTGATTGGGAGATCCCTAATCTGCAGGGAAGCCAATAACAAAGAAAGACCTGTCTGTCCAAACTTCCTGTTTGTAAATGTGCATCACACATACATGCAAAATATGACATGTGAAGAGGAAACCACACAGCACACGAGGACGCTAGGAGAGTTGCAAAACATCCTCTAACTCACTCAGAGGAGTTACATGTGACAGACATGTGAGTTGGATACTTGGAAGACACTGCAGACACAAGCACCTCCAGAAGAGAAAAAGAAAGAAAGAAAGAAAACAGATGCTTTGTGAATAAAGAAGGTCTATGTGTACGACCAGAGAATGAATATGTTTTACCTAAATCCCTCTTCAGATTCACAGCCATGGTGAAACACATGTCTCAAAAGGAAGTAAGAGAGCACTTCGCAACCTTGTGTTACAAATTACAAAATCTGTGCAAAACAAAATCCACAAAGCAATTTTAAACCGGATGCAGCCAAGTCTCCAGACCACTTCATCATGTGAAGGGAAGAAGTGTTGTCTGATGATTGTTCATACATTTTCAAAGTGGGTTGAGATTTAAAGCAGATGCAATGACTGATTTGGAAAACCACAAAGATTGTACAGTGAAAATTGTGCACATTTCATAAAGTAAGAGATTAAAGAACTATTGGAAGATGTTGAAATAATCACTGTGCATCAGTCAGCAGGAACATTTGGACACAAGCATTTATTTGATTTATTTTACCTTCATTTAACCAGAAAAAAACTCATTGAGATTAAAAATCTCTTTTCCAAGAGCGTCCTGGCCAAGACAGGCACCAAGACATAAAACAGAACAATTTACAGCATACATGCACACGCTGTCGATCTGTGACCAGGGCGTCTACTCTAACTCCCTCTGCACAGAATTCCCTCTCTCGACGACATACGAGGTTCTTCTCAGAAGTGTGCTGTGGACAGCGATGGCCTCTCCCTTTAATTTAGAAATGTAACTAACTGCCCTACTGATTGTTATCACACCCAGAGTTCAGGAACATGAAATGTCACAGCCTGCCATCATTTGAAACTTTACCTGACGACAGGGAAGCAACGGTCAGACAGTTTACACGTGTTAAAGCACTTTGTTCTCTATAAATAAAGTTATTATTCTTATTATTTTTGTTGTTATTATTCTTATTATTGTGTGTGATCCTCATTATGAAACCCCAAAAAGCTAATGTAATGTCGGTGATTACAGAGCAGGTCGATGTATTCAGTTTATCTTTGCTAAAACATGTATATGTATCTCGTGCTTTTATGTCAATATGTAAACATGAGTTTTCTATATTGATTGATTTTATCATTAATATAAAAAAAGGAGGGAATTGAGAGAAAAATATGCCTGATCTAACCTGAGTCTAACTTTGTCACAAGAAATGTGAGTGCACTTTTACTGTGCTGCCTTCTAAGAAAATAATATCTAAGGCAAGAAAAACAAGAACTGAAACCAGACACAATGTTCCAGTCGCTGAGAACACACACACACACACACACACACACACACACACCTTATCCGCCTGGAGACAGAGAGGTCAAACTGCACCTGCGCTGAAGGTTTGACTTCTTCTCAGCTTGATAAACCCAAATGTATTTGTGATAAACTGAGACTTCTGACTACAAGTGTCTCCGACTACTTGATGAAGCAAAATGTGTGTGTGTGTATATATATATATATATATATATATATATCGGTAGACAGATAGATAGACAGATAGACAGATAGACAGACAGACAGACAGATAGATAGATAGATGGATGTATTGTACTTTTCAGCTGCAGTATAAAGCAAATAAAGTTGTTATAAAGTAATTTATATTTGAAGATGCAAATCAAATGAATGGCATGAAAAAAATGAGTCCAACTTCCCTCAGCTGGCTGTGCTGATGCAGCAGTTCCCACAGCAGCACACAGGTTGTTAATGAACGACATTTACACTAGAGACTGATGGTGGTGGTGGGGGGTGATGTTTCCGCAGCTGCAATTACTTTCTGTTCCTGTGTGAAGAAGTTGAGGTGCCAGCTTGAATTTTCCCACCAGTCTCTGCAGAACGGTTGTGAAAACCTATGTGGCACCTATAGACGGGTTTCCGTGCAACGTCATCGCCGAGATGCACGCACAACCAGGGGGCAGAAATCAGTTTATACGACATATCCAGCTGCAGTGTTGGCAAATTACTAAATTATAATGACTGACTTTTTCCGTATTACTTATTTAAAAAGTAACAATATTACTTTACTTATCTCTGGGTATTAAAAGTAAATGGTCACGTTACTTGTTCCATTACAGCTACTTCCAACCACTGCAGCCTGTCCTTTAAAAGTGACAGGAACCTGTTCAGCAGCGCGTTTTAGAAATGAATCCACTTTACTGGAGCAATAATGAAGCTGAGGACTCAACAAACAGCCGAACTGAAACACTGCAGCCTCTCAGACCAGAGGATGCTGCATCAGACAGGCTGTTTAAAAACAAAGCAGGTCTCTCCCGACATTTTAACCGATCGCGTCTTCATCACAGCATTAATGAGGAGGATTTTACAGTAACATTTCTTAAAGTCACTGTCTGAAATAGAAAAAACAAAGCAGGTCTCTCCCGACTTTTTAAACTAATCGCGTAACGTTATTCATAACAGCATCAATGAAGATGATTTTTACGAAGCATAAAACGTTTAACGCCATTGTCTGCGATAAAAAAAAAAAAATCTGTGTCTCGCTTTTTGAACTGACGTTACTGTTTTGCACGTGCGTTTATAAGACAAGTATTCAGCGCTTTTACAAAACACAAAACGTTGCTTAAAGCCACTCTGTCCAGCAGAGTGGAGGCTTCACTGGCGGTAACGTTAGCTGCCGGAGTTTCTCTCTACAGTTTCACGTTTCTTAGCAGATGCTTCAACACAAAAGTGTTCTCGGTTGAAAGCTTTTTGCTGGTCTCACAGCGTTTACGGAAGACCGTGTTCTTTGCATCTGTGAGTGTGACACAGCTAAGTTCGGCCTGATGGCAGCACTTACAGCCCTCTCCCTCGTTATTCCATTAGCTTTTTGGCCAGCAGCTGACTTGAACAACATTACGTCCGGTGTCGCTGACCTGCAGCACGTTCACACATGTTCTATTAATATGTGAAATGAAACACAAACAAACAGATCCAACTCTGAAATGGCAGTTTATTATCAAGTCAACAAGAATTTATAAACAATGCTTAATCTACGTAGAGTACAGCGGTTGACTTCAGTCTGACCGGCTACCGAAGTGCTTTTGCCCCCTGGCTGCGCATCCAGTAGTGTTTGTGTACAGGAAACCCGTATGGGGCCAACATAATTTATTTATATAACTGTTAAAAAAAAGACACCTGTCCATAGAGCACGGACAGCAGCCCGCTGGTTCATTTTCTATACTGACACTGGGCTGGCCCAATCACATCTCTGACTAAAAGTTTTGTGAAAATACCGAAAACATTAATATTTTTATTTCATCCGGTGGCGTTTTGTAAAAACCATCCGGTGTATTGTCTGAGGGTGTAGGGAAGATGTGTATTGTGGTGGGCCGCCTGGACCAAAAATGCTAAGAGGATGTTTTTGTCCCAGTCCAGCCCTGCCTCTACATAATCATCTCTTCTTTTTTCAAAAGGAGATCTGGCCTAGAGAATACGCTGTTACAGAGCTTTAACAAGAAGACCGGAGACATAAGCTGCACCTTTTAAATTAGAACAATCTTCACTCCACTATGTTGAAGGAAAAAACCCGGGAAAATAAGACTTGCTGCGAAGTTTCAAATCAGATCTTTGGAAGAAAGACCAGGGCTGGCTTACGTCTTAATGTTTTATCATCAGGGTTCTGCCAGGTGTGGTCTTTAACTTCCATTGGTAGTTAGCAGTTCATGTTAGCTGTCTCTTACCAAAACGCTTTATGTCCACAGAATGCACTTTTTTAATCAAAGAACCAGGTATTTTGAAACACAGTGTTTTGTACCACTGATTTACCAAGAAAAGGTCTGTTGAAGCCTTGAAGAGCTCTGATCCCATTGTCCCTCACACTGTCTGTGCAGCCATTTCATCCCTTTTTCTTTATTCCTCATGCAAATTGACATTTTTATATTACATGAATGACAGACAGCGTTTTACTGTTATTTACTGAAGTGTATTGACTTGCTGACTTTGCTGCAGGTTTGGACATTCAAAATACAGGATACAGCTGATGACAGCATACATGACCGCTCATGAACACATGAAATCACTGTGCAAATAGAACTACTGTCCTGTATTCTGACTATATAGGACCAGGGCCAGAAACTCAGACGCAGACCAGAGTAGGTTCAGTGGGAGAATTTATTTAACACAAGTGAGAACAGAGATGTGTCTTTGGGGGGTGGTTGTTCCGAGGGTCATGAGGTCCAGGCTCCTATGCTCAGGGGGTTCCGTGTCTCAGGAGAGAATTCGAGTCCGGGATCAGGCAGGTATTCTGTGGTCCAGACAGGGACAAAACAAGCTAGCGTTCAGCACAAGGACTCGATGCTACTGGTTCAGGACAGAAAACTGGCTGGCACGTGTTCGTACTGTGTGGTACAACGATCCGACGGGGACTGGAAGGTCGATCTGGTCTTTTAAAGGTGAGTTGATTGCAGGTTGAGACGCCGGTGTGCTTAATTAACAGGATACGTCTCAGGTGAGTTGACTGGAGCTCAGGTGACCACGCCCACCATCAGCCCCAGAGCATGAGGGAGGAAGCAGAACACAGAGACAGAAAAACCAAAACACACCAAGCACGCCGCAAACATACCTAAAACTACAATCACACACATACCAACAGCAAGGCCTGGGTCACGACCGGGGGTTCGTGACATGTACACTATATAATAATAAAGTACATTAAATAAAATACAGCTCACTGTAGCTCAGATTATAATCAGGCTGGAGCCTAAATCAGAGTTGTGCTGTTTTTAAATACAGTAAAGTCAGCAGTGCTGACAGGCCACTGAGCCACAGCTGGTTTCACTGCATTTTTAACAGCCTGAAAATAAACAGCAGGTTATCAATGAACCACTGGTGACAGAGTCTGAAAATAAACATATTCATTAAACTTGAGAATTATTTAAACAGCATTTATTTATAATGCTTCGGTCCCAAGTGGCTGACTGTGACCATGATCACTATAAGAGTTTCCACTGTAACATTCATTAAAGTAACTTTAGGTTAACGTTGAGCTCTTCTGTTTAACATCTTAAGACTTCCACCGGCTCAGATTATGAAAAACAACAATATGCTATCATATTTATGCAGACGACTGTTGGGGATTAGGGTTTAGATGCCATCAAGATATATATTAAAAAATGTAATATTACTACTATGATTTAATAATGAAAAATAGAATATAATTAAAAGTTATATTCCCCACTCTTGAAACAAGAGAAACTGATATCTAATACCAAATATCTAATTCCGTCTCTAAAATAAACTATTCATTTGGAAAGTTGGTTATAAAATGACCATAGCATGCATGTATATGCACAAGAATTTATTTAAAAGTAAACAAAGCAAAAACACACAAGATGAAACTAAAATGCACTAAGCTAAGACAAAGAGAACAAAGAGATCTGCATGTCTGATAAGGACAGTGTGTGCAGGGGTGCGTGTGAGCACATGTGGTCACACATAGAACAAAGGTGCAGGGAAAACTTTAAGTTACTTCCTGCATATGTGTGGTTGTTTGAGGCTGAATAGAGGTATTTTTGTGTTTATGTATAGGTGCCATGCAAAGTTAGCATGCAAAGACTGTTTGTCTGTGTGAAAAATAGCATCTCTATACATCAGAGGTGGCTGAGAACTGTCACAATAACAATGAACACAGATTAGACTTCTCTTCAGTCAAACAAAGTTAAAACTGAAGTCATTGTCATGGAAGAAAGATTATAATTCAGCGTTCAACAGCAATCAGGAATGAAAAAAGCTCTGTACACAGACATTTCTGAACACAGAGGTAAACTCCAGACAGCACAGTTTCCACTCAGTATTTACACCACTATTTATTAGTGCTCTACAAGGGGTGGGAACTTTCTATTCCTACTTATGATGTCGAGCACTAAAACAGCTGACAGGGGTCTGACATTGTTTGAGGTTTTTCCCATTCCTATCTGACTCTGGTTACTTCCTGTCACCATTCATGAAAAAGCCCTAAAGGTAGGTTCAGACCATAAGCATGTCATTTGTGAAAATTAGGCTACTGGAATAAATGCAATCAACGCACCAAATGTATGTAAAGTTTCTCATACACTGGTCGATGTGACATTTTAGGAGCGATTGTTATGTCCTCTACATCCAGACTGTTGGACCATTGGCGCAGCCCTTTAAGGCTATCACAAGTGGGTTTATCCCTCACGCGCATGCACAGCACTGAAGAGCTTTGTCTACGATTTTCCGGTCGGCGAGCTTGGCGACCTTCAGGCTGTGATCGGGGTAAATCAGCGACTGATGCCAACTACGCTACCGGGGCACCAACCGATCTACTGCGCATGTATAGAACGAGTCCGCCAAGCTGACTCCAGAAAGTAGCATAAACAGAAGTAGAACGTAGTAGTACTATATTGAAGGCTTGAGGCTGTTGCTGTTGGGTTTAACCCTAAAGCTTTGCTTAGAGGGCAAAGCTACGAAGCAGAAGTGTGTTTGTTTTGTGCTTTATAGTGCAGATCAGGGCTATTCAATTACAATTGGGCCGGATTTTAAAACGAGGACATGGAGATGGGCTGGACATTTTCTCAGTTGGGACAGGTATCATTAGGATTTTATTGACACACTTTTTATTGGTAATTGTTATTGGTTCAGTACTTTATCGATGCTCTTATCAGACCTATTTATTGGTAAATACTTGCCTTTGAAAAAATGTTTATTTGAATAAATTATTTAATATTTTTTATTAGCTAAATGTTGTTTTTAGAGCAGTGTGATGGGAATGTGATATTTTACTGTGTTTACTGTTTTACCCTGCATGCATCATTAGAATAGACCAGTGTTTCACTGTGTGGTATTTGATCATTTTATTAGGTTGCAGCTAGGTGAAGGTTCCCACGGGAAAGATGCTCGTTTCTGACTGTCTAGGCCTTCATCTCAGGGCAGTCGGTCCCTTCCTCCCTAAGATAGCTGCGTAATACCCTTACAGTATAAAGTCACTTGCTTCTTCTCTGGCTCTTTTGTTGTTTAGTAAACAGGTGTGTTCCTAAAGCCAGGGTTCGAGTTACGTGGGAGTCAGATGCATCTGTGGGGGTCACTAATTCATTTATCAATAACCATTATTTTGAATCACAAATAATGTATTTTTCATTGTAATTAGTACTATTATTTACATTAAAAAGAAAAACAGACTTAAATAAACACGTTTTCCTAATGAACTCCACTGCGCGCCGCACTCCTCCACCATCAGCCACTACGGTGCGCACAGTTTTGACCCAATAGGTTGAGGCTGCGATCTGCGAACATGAACTCGATTGTATTGTACTGTATTAGACTCTTTATCGACTGCTGCTTGTTTTTTAGTATTATTGGCTTTATCATGCATCCTCCAATTAGTACAGCGCTAGATATTATAATATGTTTAAATGTGTGCCGGTGGCCAGCAGTGCGTAAAATCATCTGGGGCTAGTAGTGGACTTGTAGCTGTCATCATCTGGTTGTACAGTTTAAGTTCAGGAAGCTACAGGACTGCTGTGTGTGTGTGTGTGCATGTGTGTGTGTGTGTGCATGTGTGTGTGTGTGTGTGTGTGTGTGTGTGTTCGTGTGTGTGTGTGTGTGTGTGTGTGTGTGTGCGCATGTGTGTGTGTGTGTGTGCATGTGTGTGTGTGTGTGTGTGTGTGTGTGTTCGTGTGTGTGTGTGTGTGTGTGTGTGTGTGCGCATGTGTGTGTGTGTGTGCATGTGTGTGTGTGTGTGTGTGTGTGTGTGTGTGTGTGTGTGTGTGTGTGTGTGTGTGCTCTACACAGACAACTTGATGCAGGTAAGACTGTTTTCCTTATATGTCTGCCTTTGCTTTTCTACTTTGCTTTTCTACTTTGTAAGCTTATGGGTGCTGTCCTTCTTTTGTTGCCTTATTTTTCATTTCATCGCCACTGTGAACTGAGAGTTTTTTGAGCTAAGTGCTAAACGTATATCTGTAGTCAGTCACCACCCATATAGCTCTTTTTATGTTGAATTTTTGTTCAATCTCTCATAACCTCAAATTAAATCTATTAAGGGGTGTGTGCTGAAGTCTGAACAGACAAACAGACAAACATAGGATGAGGAAACAACAGAGAACATAAGGTAAACAGAGGGGGGGAACCGCTGGGTATATCAAAATCACGCCATCGCTACCATGAATCGCCACAGTTGTCATCTCCATCTTATTTCAATTATCCAATATCTTATGTTACCTCTCTCCATAACGAGCCGGGTCGTAACACCAGCGATATTAAATAATAGAAATAGAAGTTGTCAGGTGTCTGCAACATGACTCTGGGCCTCCCGATGTGTTGGGTGAACTGAGCTGCAGGAGGCTTAAAGAGGAAACTGTACAGACGTCATCAGGACGTTTGATGACCTCAGTGGCTACAGCAGGGATAGCAGGGTCAGACATCTTAAATCGTGTCACTTCCTTTTTAATCTCAGAAGTCTTCTCTTAACTGCACACCTAGAATGTTTGAAAAACACACAAAGCAAAAAGGAGGAAACGTGCTACTATTATGCAGCACAGCAGCACCGGCTGTGTTTCTGTTTACCACAAATGAACATAACAGACATTTACAGTACAGGGAGAAAACAATCCAAAAAGGTAAAAGTTCTCAGCGACACCACCAGCTAACATTTTTATTTTCATGCTGTGTCTGGAGGCTGAGTGCAGATCAGTTGTGGGACAACCAACAATAAATGTGACCCTAGTTTTAACGTTCTGTCATGATCATATGTAAATGATATCTAAACATCTGTGTCATTAAACTGATGGAAAGGTTCAGTCTCACTCTGCTCTGCACCTTTAAACCATCAGAAGATAAGATGCAGCTTGTTGTTCTGTAGCATGCCTAAAGCTACGTATGATTTTTAATAAATTTATGAGAATTAATACCAAATTCTGAATTTTAATATTCAGAAAATAATAATATCCATAGCTCTCGTTTCGCAGGGCACCACTGGAGTTGTTATAATCCTAGAGTCTCCGGACCTCTGGTAGCTTTAAATAATTATACAATTATTACTAGTGATCAGTTAGTTAATGATCGCTCAATTATCTCAAATCAGTCAGTCAATCTCATCTGAAGGGTAAATTCTCATGATAGGGACTTAGAAAATAGGTAACACACACAATTCCTTGGTTACAGTGAATTTATTAACTAACTAAGGTGATATAAAAGGTGGTTAAATACATCAGAGAAATAAACAATGAGAATGAAGGTTCGAATTTGACTCATACGGCAGCTAATGAATGCAATTATATGATAACTCGGTTAAATTTGTCTGAGTTTCAGGGATTACCTTTGCTGGAGTAACCAACTATTAGACATCCCTGACTACAGAATGCAGGGTTTTGGTCTTACTGCTTGTGTTTCTTCCCGCCGGGTTGCAGGTAAACGGCCTCACACTCACACAGAATCCGTGCGTTCTCGTTTAGGACAGCTTAAAGCTGTCGGCCAGTCGCTTTCTCTGCCAGGGAATTGCTCCGGGGGTCCGTTTCTGGTAGGCTTATTGAAGAAACTTGCAGAGGGGGCCAACCCTGGCCGGGTTAGCAGTTTTCGTCGTCCTTTGTTACTGCTGGCGGGACACGTGGTTGACCCGGGCGTCGGGGCTCAGTGTCATTTAGCTCGACAGAATAAAGTTTAAACTTGCAACTCAACGGACCGATAACTTTAACAGAACAAAACCAAAGCTAATAAAACAAGTAAGTTCCTGAAACCAGGGAAAGCTGAGGTCGCGGCACTTCGCGTGTGTAGCTTGAAGCTAACAAAGACATTCGCTGTGCCGGGCCGAACTCTTAGGGCGTTGCCGGGAGAGAGGGGCACGCCGGGCGCGTACCGAAGCGCAGTTGAAGAGTCAGGAACAAACAGAGCACAAGGAGTAAGAGTAAGAGAGCGAACGACAGCGTGTGTCGCTGTTTTGTTGGTTGGGGCGTGGTTCGTTTCCCGGAGGGCAGGCTTCCGGTTCCCGAGGGACTGTCTTTCTAAACTTTTAGTATCTCTATAAAAAGGGAAAAGAAAATTTATTTGCGCGTATTATAATCAAACATCTTCCCACAATCAAACCTCAATTGTCAAACTGTTGTACCGTTCTTAGTTTTAGGCACTTGATAAAAAGGAGAACAATTGTCAGTAGTTAGACTTTACAAGGTTAGCACTTCATAGGAACACAGATGAGAGGAGCTTAACATGCTTTCTGAATATAGGCTACTGGCTGTTACACGTTCTTAGAGAATATAAGCAAGATACATGAGTGGCATTAGATTATTGACAAGATAAATACGGAGTGACATTTATACATTAACACCTTTCATACGATGGCATGTAATACTTATTTTGTCCACTTGGGGGGAGCTCAGGTTTCATGACGACAGCTTAGATTAATCCTAAAACAATTCTGGCAAATTAATCGAGGATAGGATGATATTTCTTTATCATCATTTCTAAAGGAGGTGTCAGAAAGTTGTCAACAAGCATTGGTTACACATAAACTGAAAGAAATGTCATTAACCTTGCTGAAAATTAAAACACTGCAAAAGTAACTTATTAGGTAATTAAAAGCAGAGGAAGGTCAGTTGCCACAGTTACATGTGTGGGGGGCAGTTTAGGGTTTCCCTTCAAAAAGGTGCCAGTTTTACGATCAACTGCCCAGAGACGGCACAAGAGAAACCTTTCACCTTTTGCTTTGGGGGTGACTTCGACTGTCTGTAGAGGGTTGGTAATCAAACCCCCTCCTCCTTCTCTCAGAGAGAGAGGTTAGTTAGTTGCTCCAGAGGCGTGCGACCTCTGACATATACAGCAAATTTAAGTCACTGTGGATAAAAGCGTCAGCTAAATGAATTAATATCAATGTAAAAATGCTGCAGGATTCAGCACAACCATTTCTCTTTCCTTCAAGAGAAAATAAAATATAGTGATGCAGCATCACCCCCCCCCCACCACCACCACCAAGTTATGGAAGAAATATCTTTATTTATATGAAGGGAAACTAAGTTAAGGTGACAATTCAAAATATAATGGAATATAGTTCAGTGATCAGCTTTTGGACAATGTGAATTTGTTTCTTCTGTATTTCAACTGCATTGCATGTTTTCTTATTCTGCACTGTTTCATTTGTTATTTGTTTTTCAGAATTTTATTAACAAAAGCTTTGAAAAAGTGATGGAGACATTCTGACCTGTCCCCAGCCTCCCCAGTGTAAACGACACCTACCTGTCAATACTTTTAAATGTCCCGCCCCATCCAGGCTGTGATTGGTCGGTTTACGGAAAGTGACATTGACGAGCTACATTCAGCACACGGCTGCTTGAAAGGCACCGAGCTTCTCTTCTCCCTCGTCTCTCTCCGCCGACAGAGATTAGCAGGCAGGTGAGAACGGGAACAGGTGAGCGTCACGTAGCGCCCAGAGAACCTGAAATGGAGAGGACCGGCAGCTCGGGAGAAGTCCCGGTACGCAAGAAAATGTGCCGGCATGCCAAAGAGTAAAATGTCGAGGTGCCGGTACTACGTACAGGGGCGTTTTGGCCCACTTCAAGCACTGCCCTCAACAAGAGGTTTCAGAATCTTAAACTTAACCAGACCTCACCAGAGAAACAACGGCATCTGTCATGTGACCTGACAGGCAGCATCTAGCGTGAACAGTGTTGTAACAGAGCACCAGCTGTGCCGGTGTTGTGCCGAGTTGTGCTTGAAAGTGGCGGCCGTACAAATTATCTATCACCATTGATGAACCGCACCATAATGTTATCGACGGACATGCACCATGCAAGACCTGAACGGCAGGCGAGCAGAGACGAAACAGTCAACACTGAAAAAAAGTTAGGTCAAAGTCAAGTGCTGAAGTGATTAAAATTATTTTTAAAAATGTAAAATGAGAGAAAAGATGAAAATCATGTATTTTGAACCTTTAACAACTGCCATTTACAAAGCTCATCAAGCTGCAGCTTGAAGGTTTGTTCTCATAGTTGCATCACAGTTGAGTCCTGTGTGTTCATGTTGCAGATCAGTTCTGTGTGACGTAGCTCTGCGTTCACCCTCACTCACATTCGCTCTGTCGACACTTTATTACTGGTCACAGAGCTGCACATCATCACACACCATTACAGCTTCACTTCTTCATCTCTCAGAGCCACCAACAACTGAAGATGGGAAAAATTAACGGATACATCAAAGGCCTCTTTATCTTCTTCAACATGAAGATTGCAGTAAGTAGAAACACTTTTCTGATTATATTCTGGTTATTTTGCATTGGTTTAGTGTAAGTGTAAGGAAAAATGAGCCAAAGAAGAGTTTTGTCTTTTGTGAAACCATATCAGATATTTTTTATTTTCACAAACAAAGAGAAGATGGAATTGAAAAAGAAAGTAGAAAGTTGGCTAATTGTTTGATTTTCAGATATTACAAAGTAAATAAGGTTTATATAATAAAGTTTTTATAATAATAATAGAAAATAAATCCATACTTAATTATAATCCAATAAAGTCTGAACTCCTAAAAAGTTACATATTTCAAAAGCGAGCGACATTAAAACTGGTCCTGCTGTTTGATTACAATTCAAATTAAAGTGATAAACATCAAACAAGGTGTGAAGTGTCGAGTTTTAGTCTTGCAGGTACAGATTGTTTTATTGTTCATGTTCAGAAAACCGTCACTTACTGTAGCAGGAAAGCCATGGTTCATATTTCAGACTTCATCTAAAGGCTGGTTCCTGCTACACAGACAAGATGTTTTAAAGAGGGTGGAGTTTGAGGAGTCCATTTACATCTGAGATGCACTTTTGGTTGCAGGAAAAAATGCATTAAAGTTCGTAAAAATGAAACAAATGATGAATGTTGTGCAAGTTGTGCTTATTTTTATTGTGTTTTTATTTTAAAAGAAATATTATACAATAAAACAGAAATATTATGTTTGATTCAATTCTTAAATGAGATGATGTAGAATAAAACATATTAGATTAGGTTTATTGGATTTGATTAATTGGGATTAGATACTTAATAATAATAAAAAATAACAAGATGTTGCACATAATGTGGACATATGAAAACAATACATAGATACATATGTTGTCTAATCAGGTTGAGATGTTTATCTTGTATGTGAGGGTTTGCTTATGAGCGGTGTGACAGAACGTCTCTCGCTCTCTGTCTCCCTCTAATGTCTCGGTGCAGAAATGACAAAAACTTTTCCAGGAGACAAAATAACAACCCCAGCATGCACTGGTAAAAATGTAATGCCTGGACAAATAGACATTATAGATTTGCAAACACACTTTAGATGTTGTGAAAACTGCATCTTCATAGTTTTGGTGGTTTACTGCCCTTAAACTCTTCTGAGAGTTGAGACACATGAAGCCTTTAAAGATAATGAACATTATCTGGTGTCCCTGTGTTAACAATCAATCCCTCTCTTTTCTCTGCCTGTAAAATGTACAACTATTTTAATGACTCACCTCGAATTCAGGGGCAGTTATACAATTTATCATTATATAAAATAGCTCTCTCACGTTAGTTTGTGGGTAGTTAGCAGAGCATTAGTAGGTGCGTAGGTGGATATCAGCTGCCAAAAACTCCACATCCAATCGCAGTCCAATCTAATTTCAAGGATTTAATTTAAATCCTCTTGTATCTAAACCCTGACACATGTTCTGTTTGCTCGCATTAATGAAGCAAGAGACACTTTAACTGCAATTTCACCTTTAAAGTCACATTTTGTGTCTTTAACGGTTGGAAACTGTATAATATAAAGTCTTGACTTTCCCCTTGAATTTCCTTCTTTATGTAACTTTCTCAAATTTTTCATTTCCCAAAAATAAAGAAAAAATTCCCCAATCATAAGTGTTCAATCATAGTGTCCTATCAAGGGGAACAGGAGGCCTCGCCGCCATTAAGTTATTCAAGTTATTTTGTCATTAATATTTTGTATTCGCTTGTTCCAGCTATTTTTAGAATATTTACAATGAGGGAAATGACAAAGCCCAGTATGAGATGTTTTTTACGATTGAATTGTCTCAACAAATTAGATATTCTAACAAGTCTTGTGAATAGGGTGACTAGATGAATAGTAGTGAAATTCGGGGGGGGGGGGGGTACCGGTACATTGAGTGTCAATGAAGATTAATACTAATAATATTAATGTTATAATAATATTAATATACGTGAAAAACAACGTCAAAACAACGCTAAAATTAATTGTTTTTGTTCATGAGGTCACCTGTCTGTTATTAGGAAAAACCAACTGTGGATATGTAGGTAAATCATGATCTTTTTACCTAATTATAATATTTATTTTATTCATGTCATCAGTGAAGCGTCACATCTGTCTGCGCAACGTCAGATCTCTCCACTGTGGCTGCCTGAAGCTTCACTTTGTATCCACTAACCACAAGAAAACAAAAAGGGGAAAAGAGCAGGAGGAGTGTTACTTTGTGGCTGTAACAACGCTGTTGACACAATGTCCAGATAACCTGCAACCAGCGGTGTAGTTCTACGTGATACGCAGGTATACGCTGTATACCCACTAGGAACGGTCAAAGATTTCCGTATACCCACTTAAAGTAGCGAGATGATGCGTAACAACATCGTTTTGTGGCAGAACTTTCACACGTTCATTCATAAATTCACCCCGTTTGTGTTGCGATCTCTAAACTGACGTTTACGGCTTCCGTGGCCTGTGACCGGGATCTGACGCTACCAAACAACAACACGTTTGAAATTAACTCATGTGAATCACTGAAGGAAACTACACTCTTTTAGTGTTTTCGTAAGCCTGCAGCTGAAGCTGCCGCCGCTCCGAGTGACCCTGCAGCCGCAGCAGGTGACACGAACGTTAAAGTTACTGAAAGGCAGAAAACAAGCCAGATGAGGCTGATGCTGCCGTAACGTTACCCAGTGAGTGAAAATAGCATATAGGCCTGTTATCATTAACGCTATCATTAACAGAACTGTAACAGCATTGTAGGTCTATTGAATTGAATCTACCAACGTGTGGTGGATCAACGAATGCCCTTTAGGTTTCCTCAGTGCTAATATCCCGTAATGAAGGAGTTTTGTTGATAGAACTGCACATACGCCTGTGTTCTTTGTTATTACTGCTACTGAAAAGCCTCAGCTTTCCATCATTGTTAATAATAGTTGCAACTTGCACTGTGAAACGTGCATTGAAAATTGCCAGATGATAAAACCAAATTTATGTAACATCTAAGGCTAAATGTAGCTCTAAACTGGCTGAGTTAGATGGTGATAAACACTAAACATTTCCTGTCACGGATCAGGGCGCTGAGTGCAGACTGAGGTGAGGACCCAAATGCAGACAATGGCGAGGCAGTTGCAGTTCAAAATGTTTATTAATTCAAAAAACTAACTTAAACAGGCTTACAAGGAGCTCGAGGCAAAGTCCAAAAAGGTAGTCCAGTACGCAAGGCGATCCAAAAACACAGGGAATAATCCAGAACAAGGAAAACAAAGGAACAGGCAGGAACACTCAACATAGACGCAAGGACGTGACAAAGACTGGAGAGACAAGCAGGCATACATGTACACAGGGACTAACGAGCGGGGTGGGATCAGGGCTAACGAGGCAGAGACAGAGACAATCAGGGGAAACAGAGAGAACACTAGACATGGGGCAGAGTGAATAACCAAGAAGACAGAAACACACACAAGTTACAAAGAACCAGAACACAGAACTAGAACACAGAGTACAGAGGAGACCAAACCACAATAATGCAAACAAGGACCAGGAATGAACAAAAAAACATGAACTAAGGACATGGAACTAAACTCAGACTCCCAAACAAGATACACAGACAGGATCATGACATTTCCACCATAAATTGGTGCAGATGTTTAATGCTCAAAATCTTCAGGGGGAGGGCCCACAGACCCCCAATCGTGTACTCATCAATGAATATTGTTTTTAAATAGCATTAAAATATCTTCTAGTCTTGATCTCGTGACCCCAATATTCTGGATTGTCACATCTCATATGCTAAGTGTTTTGTCACAACTCTAATCTGAGCCTTAAAATGTCCCCACCACGTTTGAACACAAAGTGACGCCCTTTCCCGCCTGTACCTGTCATTGGCTGTTCAAGTCTTGTTGATAACACACGGCCTAAGCAGTCCGTCAGAATGCTCTCTTTTACATGTACATGAATACTATCAGTGAGGGTAGTGGTGCTAATGGGACGTCACGCTGGGAGGGAAAAATCCCAGTATACTCACTAGAAAAGACTAGACTACACCACTGCCTGCAACCCTGCTGGAGCAAGAGAACTACACAGCGATCAGTATTTAATGTTTAATTAGGCTATAATCAAAACTTATGTTAGGTCTAATTTTCGGAGCAAACCGGAAAGGGGTCGGGACAACTGCTCGTAATTCGGGACTGTCCTGGATTTTCCGGGACGTCTGGTCACCCTACTTGTGAATCATTTTCTACAAATTCAGTGGTATTGGTTGGAAACCATGATTTCCTCGCTAGAATTGTCAAAGCTTCGCCTGCCGTGTTTACAAGTTAAAAATGTTTCAGTGTTTTATAAAATTCCATTTAGTAATGTGTCTTCTTGTTTTCTGTTAATTCTTTGTCCTCTGACATTGTTTAGACTTTCTGTTTTTGCTGCTCTTTAAACTAAACAATGTGATGTTTCAACAGTTTGTCGGAAGTGTGCTGGTCTATGGGTTGGTGAAGATCAAAGACTTTAGAGACCAGGTAAACAATAACACAACAACGGCAGTTTGCCACTTCATGTTCCACAACGTGGTATCAAAATGCAGAACACTTCATTTCACAAAATGCAAGTTGGTTGTAAGGCTGAATGAGCTCAGCATTTAACCATGAACCATGGTTAAAGAAAGTGGAGCTAATGAGCAGAGTTTCATGAACAGGACCAAACATCAATCACGCCACTGTTATTTTCATAAATACGCAGCTCTCACATTCTAAGCCTGAACCCAATGCTAACATCCCATAATGTGAATTAACCCTATCCCCATCGAACGATGAATTATTCGGATGGACTCCAGCAGACCTAGCATCAGATGCAGAACACACTTTCCACAATCCTAAAGCCAGCCAGGAAGCAGGTCAGTCCAGCTTTGACTCCATCTCTCCTCAACATTCAAGAACATTTAAACAAACAAATCCAACAGCTCATCACATAGTTACCCCGCTTCTGCCTGTCTTCATTCAGTTTCAAAATGGATTCTAGCCACTCTTCAGAAACTCTTCAGATAAAAGATTCAGTTTTACAGAACAGGCAACACAGCAAACCTTTCAACGGTAACATGTCAGCATGCCATGCCCACAGTTCCTTCCACACCAGCTGTCTTTCATGTGATGCAATCACGCGCACTGTGACGTCCACGTCGCTGTTAAAGGACAGTTCACATGTATCCTCCAGCTCAAGACAGCAGAAACGTCAGAACCAAAAGCAAAACAGCAGTCAACCAACACCAGAATAACGGGGCCTCCTACTCTCATCAGGGTTTACAGGAACAGCACCAGCAGCTAACATCATACAGGACAAAGCACATCGAGTCATCGCCACCCCTGCCCCAGCTCCAGCAGCTTCATCAGCCAGCCTTAGCAGGGGACCAGGATCCCAGAATCCCCTCTACTTCCACCAATTCACTGCTTAATGCGCATCACATCCACCTCCTAACACTGCATTTTCTGCTATCTGTGACGTAGTCACCGTGAACTAAGTTTCTAACCACAGGTCCGGAGCTGTAGTTCAAACTATGCAATTAATGACAGTGTTCACAAGCGTTCGTCAGAACTATGGTTTCGGGAACACCTGCGTTAACGATGGTTCGTGCTATGTAAGTTACCAACTTAGTTACCTCCATAGTTAGAACCAGGGTTTTGGGAAACAGTTGCATCACAGCTGCATAGTTCCAACCAAGGAAGTCGCTACCGTAGTTAGCAACGATGCTTTTGGGAAACGCACCCCGGATCGGGATTGATTTCTTCTACTACGAACAACTTACACAACCACACGACATCCATCGTACACTGCTGCCAC
>NW_024040233.1:0-27626 GCF_014851395.1 Micropterus salmoides
AGTACAGATAAAAGTTTACAGAATGTATACTTGAACATATGATTAAATATCTGAAAATATATGTATCAGCTTTTTGTAGAACATGTCAAATGAGTAATAGACATACAAGTTCATTATCCATAATAACAGCTGTTTGATTTGCCACCTTGGTCCTGGTAATGAGCTCTTTTATTTTAGAATAATTACTTATGACTCACTGGCTCGTTCTCTGGCACTCTTGGTATTAAAGACAGAGCAGGGGTTGTACGTATTGAGTAGCGGCTCCAGGAAGGCCACAGGCATGGCTCCGGCCAGGGTGGCGAGACAGTGGCCGAGAGCTGGTAGCTGTCTGAGGGACACAGAGAATATGAGAGTTGGTGAGCATGCTGCATTGAATCTCAGTGAGCTTTAATCATGTTAATGCTTAGATACCTTTCTACATAGATTTTTTTCCAGTACCCAGCGCGTAGAGACTCGTCAGGATTCGATAGCAGGACACTTGGACATCATCCACTGGAAAAAATAAAGAAAATTAGAACAAGACTCTGGAGATCATGGCTGCCAAAATTGGGATGGGAAATGAGATCTAGCCATCTAACAGGAGTTGAGATATTTAAGTCTGGAAATGTGGATGTCTGACAATAACCATCATGATACAGGAGGAATGTCACTGCACGTCTAAGCGACAGATATGTTCCCAGAGGTCAGGAATCAAGAAGGATGTAATCACTGTATGCCAGTAGACTTAACATTGACTCTAGTTTTTTTTAGCAGCCTCTCGCACAATGTGTTTGATCATTCCTTCGCTGTCAGGACTTACAAAGCAGGTCGACTCCAAAGTGGTGCTGAGTGATGTGTTCAAACAGAGCGGTTAAAATGGGGAGCAGAGCTACAGTGGTGTAGTTGATATTCTGCGACACCCCTTTCATCTGTGAGCGAGAGTGAGTGAACTTCCCCAGCTTCAGATTCTCGAACGTCTTCTCCAGGTCCTCTGCGGCATTCTCAAAGAACGTCCTCAGCCCCACCCTCACCAGCTCTGAGCCCGACTTCATCACCGTCCTGTTGGAGTGAAAGAGGGATAATTGTCAGATAAACGACTGAATGAGGAGATAAGCAAAGGCAGGTGCTATGATAAACCACTGGATACCCCTTGGTTTGAAAAGGACAACCCTGTTTACCCATGGTAGGACACACTCACATATGCAATTACTCCACTCTTACAGTCTGTGAAGGTTTTGGTCGTGAAATATGAGACTTAAGTATCAACCTGACCGCACTCACACTGAAACATCAATGATTTATTTAATGAATATGGTAGATATTTAATCTAGGGTGAGTTTGCCAGTGTTGGAGCTTAGACATATCGTATGACACTCTGAAAATAGCACAACGTATAAATATGATTAGCCTGCCTATTTTCAGCATTTCACAGTTCATAACATTTCTAAATAAATTACCCATTGTTAAGCCTTGATATGGTCCCAGTAGGAAGGATAAATGAAAGACAGAGTCTATGGGAGCTCTTTAGCATAAACAAAACACAATAATGTATTGCCGATTCAGCCTCATTACGTGTGAGCTGTATTAACAAACAGTACATTGTCTTTTAAGAACACTATAAGCCTCGGGCAACATGTTGTGTATTAAATTTATTTGCTTATTTAAATGCCAGAGGATGTTGTTGTTAATGGCTCCCATAAGAAACTGGCGTAATAACTGTTTAAAAGGAAATGTTCATGACAAATATGCTCCTCATCAGGGTCCTACAGAGGTTAGGTTCAATGTCATTGCTTTACACTGGGAAAATGGAATTGTCATCATCAAGCTGAGGGCTTTGGTCAAAATTGTCCTTTTTTTTCCTTTTAAGAAAAACTCAAAGGTGCCAAGTTACTTGTAAGACTTGAGTGTTGCCAAATATGTACTCACCTGGTGTCCAGCGTGTGAGCCAGAATGTGAAGACAGCTGACAATGGTAGTGGAGTCACTCCCTACAAGACAACACAAAAACTAAAGCGATAAATGTGACATGAACATGAACGGAGTTTCTCATGGCAGCAAAGATGTCTGTGTACGTACCACACCCAACAGCCTCCAATCAAATGGGCAGGTTACAGGGTTCAGTTAGATAAGGTTAGTGGATCAATATCTAGTTCACCCCCTTAGTTGGATTTGGGATATCCACTGTGGTTAAAGGCACGATGGTTAAAGTAACCTAATGAACTGATATAAATATCAAAGCCTCAAAATCTAAATAATCAATCATCATTTCAGTGGCGGGGATTCAATTTTCTGTTGTTTTAATGTCTGTACAGTAAATATGAAGCTTAAGATAGCAGCCCAATAGCTTAGCTTAGCCTAGCATAAAGACTGGAAACGGGGGTTAGTAGCCAGCCTGGCTCTGAACAAAGGTAACAAAATCAGTCTACCAGCACCTCTACAGCTCACTAATGAACACGTTATATATTTTGTTTAATGTATAATTAATTAAAAGGGCAGTTTTACAGATAAATGCTCCAGAATTTGGTATCTTATATGTTAACCAAAAGATTCTAGGTTTGCTTTTCTTTAGGCCAATGTTAAAAGTCCTTAAGACGAGACACTTCAGTTCATGAGAACCAAAAGACATGAGAAAATGACAAGCACTCACTTTTACAACACACACACACACACTGCTGACCAGTCAGTAGTAATCAGCTTACCAAAGAGAGAAATCCTATGTCTGACAAGAGCTGCCAGTTTACAAAACAGGCTGGAGGTGTGATGGATAGACAAAGGAAGGAAATCAGACAATTACCATGAGTACATTCTAGGAAAGATTAGAGATTAGATAGATAATTAAGATTATTTAAGAGTTTAGGCTTTTAAGTAAAGAATGATAAAGAGTTATTGTCATGCTATATTGATGCAGGTAAAGGATTGTTTTCATTTTGCACCTAGTGACCATCTCCTTCTCCTTGTTGGAGGCGTAACCGCTGCTGCTCAGGTTCTTGTTAGGGGAGGACAGGAAGTAGAGAGAGTGGTTCTTGAAGTACTGGTCGATGAGAGGAAGGAGAACCTGAAGGAGGACATCGTCAATGACAGGATCAGATTAGGCTGATGGAAATTCAGTTTTAAAGATCTGTATGTGCACATAACATCCTTACTTTGGCAAAAAACTTGATTTCCTGTTCATGAGGGGACCTGTCTGTTTTGCCGCTGGCAGCCATGGCCTCTGTATTGGGAGCATACAAATATATATTTAATATTAAGTAACATGACTACTTTAAGTCTCTTGTAGTCATGACCTATGTAATGTTACCATACCCAGGTGAGCGATGAACTCCTGAGCTGAGTCGACATACTTGAGCAGCTTCTTTAGGAACTTGTAAGCAAACCTCTTCTCCATGGAAGAGGAATCATGCTCTAAGTCCTTCAAACCTCTGCAACACAATAAGATATTAGCTACATATCAACACTTTAATACCACAAGATTTTCTTGTAATTGCATTTCATAAAGGGCTCTGTTGACCACAGATAGTGAAATGGTTAAAATGGAAAAGCTATTATGTAGCGTAAAGTTTCTTCAAGACATGAACATGATAATTTAATGACCAACATCCAATAATTGACCTTGTGATGCTGTAGCCATTGATCTGCAGGAAGCGGAACAGGTCCTGGGCCTTCTCTCGATCACGGGCCTTCTCCTTGGCTGTCAGCGTCTCATAAGGCACCAACAGAGGGTGTGTTCCCCCTCCTTAAACCACATACAGCCCAGTGTTAAGTAAGACTCGATAAGTCATGGCTCTCTACTGTGTTGCTGTGTGAAGGCAGATGGTGACGTGAAGTGGATGCACAACTCAGATGAACCTATTTAATCAAGACCGGCGAGGCAGACACATGCATATGCTTACAGGCACATATAAACACCGCAACATCGAGCAACACTTCACATCCACGCATGCACACATACTGTCTTTTCTTCTCTGTTTTGCAGGTATCTCTATGTAATATGTGTCTACGAGTGAATTCATTAGCAAATCACCTCTGCTTCCAAGGTCACTCTTTTTCTTCTTGGCCCAGATGTTATGGTAATTTTCAGCCACCAACTCCACCATCCCCTTGAACCAAAGACAAACAGTACATCTCAGTAAGCAGCATCTCCCGCCCACGTTACTCATTCACATTCAGGAACTATTGCTTTTCATCCCGTATTCAGACTGAGAGATCGTTTGATTTAATGAAGAAAAAAAAAAGGATGGCAGAACAAATGTGAGGTCACTCACCTGCAATTCTCTGGATAGAACCACGTTGCTTGTGTCAGTCGGGCTCGGATTGAAGCCGTTTGCCTAAATATTCAAGAAGATGAAGATTTCCAGTGAGACATAGTGTGTTATTTGTTCAACACTTTGATGACATACAATTTCTGCTTTAACAGCATTTGTTGAAGGATTATTCTGTCTACAACCTTTCACTCCTTTATGCAGGGAGATTAGCAGCAAAATCAGCATTGTGTCCACAGTAAATAACTGTCTGATCTGAATGTGTACATCTGCACACAGTAACTGTCCTCAAAGTAAGACAATTTCATGTAAACTGATAGCAGCTATCACTATAAACCAGTGATTTCCAAACTGAACTACAAAAAGTTGTTAAATTAAAAAGCATATCCAGATGATTGTGTTAAACAGCCAAATCTTTACTCTCTCTCTCTCTCTCTCTCTCTCTCTCTCTCTATGTATATACCATAAACCTCTGATTAATAGCCTAGGCTAAAATCACTGAATTGATCCTGCCTATATTTGGGACAGGGGTCCATATGGGACAGGCCTTTAATTCCTCTTGCACAAAAGTGAAATAGGCTACTATGAAACAGTTTATTTATTTCAAACAGAATATTACTTGTACAAAAATTATCCAATAATATCAAATGCACGTCATTCATTTGATCTAGCTCCGACAGACGGCTTATGCGATTTTATTTTGAAGGCAGCAACATATTGAAAACAACACGCTGCAGGATGAGAAAAGTGTGGCAGAAGTTAGCGGACAGAGAGCAATGGACTTCACATGACAGGATTCATAACTTTTTGTTGGAAACAAATTTTTATGAAAAGCTGTTTGGATTCTTTTGATCGGTGGACCCTAACAGAGTTAAGGAATTTAAATAATCAAGGGAATGGACACATTCAGACTTAAGGAGCAGACTTAAGGTAACTTCAGTCTGCACTTTTCTTTTTCTTTTCATCTCTTGTACCATGCCAGTTACTCTGGTAAATCAATAAGAATTAGACTTTGGGGCATTGTTGTTTCCATTAATTGAACTGAATTGATTGAATTGTGGAGAAGCTAACTGATCTAACGATGTGTAGCATGCCCATAGTCCTACTGACATACTGATCATACGTTTAAACATTAATATTTGTGTTAACGATCTAAGCAGCTTAGAAGCAGCCTAAGGAGGTGACCCCAGCAGGGTTTAAGAGGTTTTATACATCTGTTTAATGGAGACCTGCGTTTATTTGTCAAAATGTGTTCCCACACCAGGCCAGTAAATGGGGTAGAAGGCTATTTGGGACTCGGCTATTAATTTAAGTTTTACGCTATATAATAAACAGCTTTATTCCAGCCGTCATCACTCAGAATGGAACCGTGAGTACTTTTATTATGTTTTATCTACAGTATACTGTTTACTGTCTACTGTCTATTGTCTGTGTTTGTTTCTAAATGTGAGGATGATTTTCTCCACTGCAAAGACAGGAAAGCAGAAAGGTTTGAATAGTTAACTAAAAGTAATAGAGATTGGCAAAATAGACAAACAAAAACAAAAAATGTTGTCTCAAAAAGAATTAACATTTTATTTTCATGCATTAAAAATATTGGAGTATGAGTATACTTACCATACCAGAGAAAGAACATTTTCTGGAGAAAGATATAATTGTATGACCCTTCTACTCTTAACATACCTTATATGGTGTGGTAATGAGAAGTTTCGAAAGTGTTTGGAGGACAAGCAAATTAGATGTTAGTGTTTGTCTTTGTCATATTCTTTGCACTGTACCTGAGAAGCCTGAGAGATCTTTCGCATTTTCTCACTCTCTCTCTGTTGAGACATGCTTTCTCCATCCTTGGTCCTGTCAATGCTCCAGCCCATTGCCAGCATACTCTTCAGGGACTCTCTAATTGGCCATCTGTAAATCTCTTTCTCCTGAAGCACAATGACAGAAATGGGGGACAAGGAATAAGACCAGAGGCCGCAATCTTTAGGTTATCTCTTTAATGTTAATCTTCTTCACAGATCTCACATTCACCATTCTGTACCTTCTCTGTCAGGGCTTTGTAGGTCCTCAGCTGAGGGTGAGTCTTGGCCTTCTCATCCACACAGTCTCCATATTTCCAACCCAGCAGCACCTGAGGCGCAAGCACAGAGGGATGTACAAGGGTGAAAGCAATCTAAGGACATGATTTATTATTTGGAAGACTGGGTAAGAGATTAAGCACGCATAACAAATTAAGGAGTCATGGTGCATTCAGTTCTTGCTGTTCTCAGCTCTTGTTAAAATTTCTGACAGATGCAACAATGCAGGCTAAGCAGTTGGCAGAGAGTAAGGGCTTTCTACACAGAGACTAGCACAATTATTGTCAGCATGCCCAGAGTATCCATTTCAGTAATAACAAAAAGTAGGCATCACCAAAGGAAACAATGCTGCGATATTGGAAAAAAGAACGATCCCAAAATATTGATTTGAATATTGATTTTTCTTTTTCATTTTGAAATGACTGAAATGCTTTCCTGCTGATTTTGCGTGTAGTATTTCCTCAAGGACAGACATTTTAAGTGTCCTTTTCTTACAACACTCGTAACTTGTTCCAAGTCGAATACTATGCAATTTAATACTCATTTTCCCAGGTGAAAGCTCTTATCTTTGGCCTTACCTTCTCCGCTGACCATTTCTCATGGGAATGCTCTGCGTATTTGTTGGCAAAGTGCTCAAGCTTCTCTGGAAGAGAAATGCTGAAAAAAAGAGAGTGTGACGTTTATGCAAATGTGTGTTACTGAAGTCATGTACAGTCATGTACTGTGCATATTATTGATAACTGGCTCCGACATGGCTTACTTAGCAGTATTGACCGGTCTGGGGTCAAAGTTGCCCTGAGCATCTACAGAAACTGGCTTTTCGACAGTGGTACTAATGGAGGCGTCCACGTAGTCCGGTGGCAAAGCTCCAGCTATGGCACTGAGGCAAGGCATGGCCATCTTGAATAGTTCTGGGTCATATTTCTGCACAGTGAGAGAAAGTAAGCAAAACTTAGCTCTTAAAATTCTGTTTAAGTACAGTCGTGCAAATGGTATTCTTATTTAACAAATACAAGTAATGTGTTTGGTTGTTCATGTACGTGGGACAGGCAAAGTGTATCAGTGCAGGGGGCCAGCAGAAGAGATGTTTAATGAAGAATTATTCAAAAAGCTGAGGAACCAGCGTGCTAGAAGCTTTGGATCAATAACAGCTGTCCAGATATTGATGTTTTCAGGCCGGCCCTTTACAAGGCCTCCGTTCAAGAGTGCGCATTTAGAGAGATGTGCTGAGTCCAGCCATCTGCATCACCAATAGTCCTCAACATATTTTTGCCAATAAGTCCCTCGCATACAGGTTAATCAAGACTGTGATGAATAAGGTGTCTTTTATTTAACTGCTTATCCCTTAGTTATTAGATGTCAAATTTAGATAGATAGATGCTCAAAATTGCAAAGGACCCCAATAAGTAACTTTGTGCAACACATGAGTGGCCCCTCACCCTCTGGGACAGAGAATCAAATACTCCCCAGAAGATTTTCTTGGTGAGCAGTAGTTCATCCTCCGATGCTGTGCCGTAGCTACCCCAGCCCGAAGGGAGGCAGTAATACTTCCAGTTCTGCTCATAGTGGTTGGTTAGCAGCTGGAGGACACAGACAGAGCAAATGTCAAGACAAGCAGAGGGTAAATACACAGAATTTGGTAAACAGGACAGCTAACTGGCAGGCAACAAGCATGCAGCCTGTACACATACTCACAACACACTGGCACTGGGCCATGCATAGCAAATAGCCCCTCAGAGGAAATCCGTTCTCCCACACTCAGCACAAATGAAATCCGAATGTGTACATGAAAGTATAGAACAAGTGTGTCCACCATTTCACAGGCTAGTCACAGTCTATTAGTACCAGTATTTCTCTGTGTGGCCAGACAGATGCAGTGGAGCCAACAAGCCTATAGTCACACAGTCCAATACTTCATCCCCTTGTTTTCCCTCCTGTAGCTGCCCACTTCTTACACGCCAGATGATTAACACCATGGGTGTGTTAAAAATGTGCACCTTTTGAGTGTGTGTGTGTGTGTGTCTGTGTGTGTGTGTGTGTGTGTGTGTGTCTGTGTGTGTGCGTGATTGAGAGAGAGAGGTAAACATTAGCACATTAAATGTACACCTGCAATAGACCTGCTGGTAACTCCTGACAGAGCATTAACAAGCAGTGACCAGACAGACAAAAACAAAGGTTAGATTATGAAGAAAAGTAAAAAGAAACAAAAAAAGAATTGGCAGAAAGATAATGCGGCAGAAAGGAAACAACTAAAACTGAGGCATGCAAGCAGAACAACAGGCAAAATGAGAAAATTTGAGAAATTGTTGCCCACCCTGAGAGGCATCTTGCAGTAATCAGTCAGCAAGGGCACATCAAAGACGAGGCGGTGCAAGAGCTGCTGCAGCATGGAGGGGCGAAGGTGCCTGCAGAATAAGGTGAGAGAGAGATAAGATTGCCTGTGTCCTGGCCTGCCTTTAACTATAACATCTTCAGACTTGACCACTTTTGTCACAGGATATTTAGGGAAACCAGGCCTCGAGCTATAATGGAGTTTTGTCGGAAAGCAGATAAAATCTACCGTTGGTATTGCTAGTCAAAAAATAAAAGCGTACAACCTTGAGAAAACGTTTAACTCTACTTCTAATAGAGAGTTTGGTATTCTCCTCACTTGCAGACAGCCAGCAGGCACTCCTCTATAGCATCTCTCTGGGCCTTGGTGAGCGAACGGCCCTTGGAGAGGCGGTAGATGGTGTGCAGAGTGGAGTCGATGAGGGTGGCGTAGTGCTCGGTGCCAGCAAAGAGAGGGGCGCAGCGGGTGAGGAGGGGAAGCAAAGCGGAGCCGATGTAGCGGTTCATAGCCAGGGCTGTCTCTGTGGTACATAGACCCTCCTATGAAAAGAAAAGGTCAGAGGTCATACAACATGTGACAGTGGTGACATTACTTCACAGTGAAATAATGTAACATTAGAAAGAGCAAATAACACATTCTCCCTCTGAAAAGTTTTCTGTTGCTAGCAGTGTTGCTGCTGTAGACTGTTATTTGGTCTGGTATAACTAGCTTATAGTGGCTAATGTTAGCAAACTTAACATAGATATTGCTGTAAAACTTACATTACTGATTCAGCCCACTGTTTTCTTTTCTACATGGGCTACTCTTAAAGTGATGTAGCATTTAAGATTATCCCTTAATTGTTACTTGTGGTTATAGTGACCACTGTTTAACAAAAGTTACATAGTCTTGCTCTAAACATCTCCAGAAAATTCATAGATATTGAAGTCTTTACCAAAGGGCTCTCCTTGCCGTCTATAGAATTACCAGAGGTTATCTCAAAATAACTTCTGCATTGTACGCATCTTAAGCATAAAGGGGGACTCCAGCACACAAAATAGTTGACTCCCTTGTGTGGTGCTGTCCTTTAAATACACTTTTTAATGTGTTATGTATAATAGATTCATTTTAGCCAAAAGTCTGCACCCTATGCATGTGAGAGTTTAGAGTCGAGCAAGCAACGGTTTTCTTCATCTACCTAAAACTCTATAAACTTTTTGTTGATATACAAGTCTAAAGAACAGTTACATTAATCAACCTAAGAGAAACATGAACTGAGGGCTTAATGAGGAGTTCCTCATTAGTATAAAAGGTTACCCAATATTATTGATCACGAACCTCCTTGATTACAGAGGCTGGCCATTCATTATTTCTCTTCCGTGTTGTTGTTGTCAGCTTTACCTACCGTATCGAGAGAGGTAGCAGCCCTCAGGTCAGGAAGGAAGCCCACTTCGAGCAGGTGAAGCAGAAAACTCTGGTCCTCAATACCATACACCCGGTCCAAAAACAGCACCATAGGGGCCTTGTGATCTGGACAGAAGCAGGCCGACATGTCCGGCTCTGTCACCGACCCATCTGAGAGTGATTTGGACAACGCACAACGCAAAAACAGTAAACCACACAGGTGTAAAGCAGAGAAATACCCAGAACAGCCTACAGTACATAATGGCAAGTCGTTTCTGATTAGAGGCGTCATGTATATTCATTAGGCAGGATGCAGCAGTATTTTCTGCTGTATTCTTGGTGCTGGAGCCGCCACGGCTTGCTGTCTTCACTCTTGGCCTGCTGACACAGCCTGTGTGGCAGTGGTCTAGGCAGCAAATTTAAGAGGTGAGTCTTGCCATGCTTATGCCGATCAATCAGTAGAGCAAGACAGCTCACTATAGAAATGATTTGGCTTACTCAGAGCTATTGTAGTGTGCAGTAAAGTGGTGCGCTGATTAAAAAGGCATGAGCAGTGAAATTAAATCAATAACCTTCTGCCTTACACTGAATGTGCAGACTTTTGTAACCATAATACTTTCACGTGAGCTAGACATCCTGTAGTAGCATGCAAATGAATAGGATGTGTGCTCTGATGGAACCAATACCTTTGTTGGTGATGGGCATTTTGAGCGGTATGCTGATAATTCCCACAAGGTCTTCAGTAGGCACCAGAGAGCGCAGGATTGCGCGAATACGCAGAGCTTCACCTTTGCCTTTGTTGATAAGCTAAAGAAGTGAAAACGGGAGTGAAAAATGGAAAATCTGAAAAAACAACAAACAAATAAATTCGGTTACTATTAGACCTACATGCATCTCTGGAGCACAACGTCCCAACAGGTCAATGAGCGCAGAGTAGAAGGACATGATGGCGTTGCCCATGTGTACCACCTCCTCCTCATCATCACCATCAGCAGACCTGACAGCGGAAAAAGTGAAGTGGTGTTAAGGGAGAACATAAAAGAGGACGAACATTTTTAAAGGGCATCAGAGCAAAGCAAGCGGGATAAGCAGCTAATCTTAAGGTAAGTCCTCAGCATTGATTTGATAAGCTTTGCTTGATCTTTATGGCTTACACGTCAGAGCTCACTCCATGCACTGAGCCCGGCAGGTCCAAAGCCGGCGTCTCAGAGATCTTGATGGCTTCCTTCATGGCCGCAAGCAGGCCGTTCCCTCCCTCTCCCCTCAGGGCAGGTCCGAAACACTCTGGACGACGGATCAGCAGCTTGACCACAACGCTGGAGTTCTCCTCCACACTCTCGCCTGGAACACAAATATAATATGATATGAGTACAGACAAGAAAATACATAATTAATGTCAGCAAGAAAATACAGCACATGTCCATGCACATGTCTGTAGCTCTAACATATACACAACACTATCCCTAAGACTCAGGAAACATCTCCAGCCTCAAGCAGCTGGACAATTGCTAGCCTTATTCTATATGTTTAGATAGAGATACAGTAAAATAAGAAACAGAATGAGAAAGTGAGTGACAGAAATAAAGAGAGGCTGGTGGATGGTAACTGCAGTTGTACCGTTGACGAAGACAGCAAACCGCAAGAAGGAAAGGTAACGCTCCCCCTCAATTGGGTTCCAGCCGATGTCTGGATAGCCTTTAGCCAGAAGCATTGGACAACTCTGGAGACCACAGCCTGCTAGGTAGGTGACCACCTACGGGTACAGCACATACATAACATCAAATATAGATCAACACTTCATCCATCATCAACATTGTCTTTCCAGTCTTACCTTGTCCAGATCAGGTTCTTCCAGTGCCAGAGCCAGGCCATTGTTGTCCATCACAGAGGAAGCAGCCACATCTAGAGGAGTGGAGCCCCTCATAGCTGGTGAAGCTACAATACAAAGCACACTCATAGAATCTAACCATTTCCTCTATGCACTGGATGCATTTTATATTAGCCTGTGTCTGAGTTCATGTTTCAATGAAGTGCAAACATCAGGGGGTGATGTTTCCAGTCCTTCCAAAATACCACTGACAAGTGATCTGCCAACAGCTGATTAACATCAGTGTTATTCATTTTAGGTTCCACAGGGTTTATGGGAACCAGCTTATGTAGCACTGTGCACACAAATACATCATCAGTCTCCAAGAAGAGAATCGTAACAGTAACAGCCAAACAGAGAAACAGAGAGGCGTACCCACCTAGGCCCACACTGCTGTTCTCCAGCAGGTAGCTGAGGTGGTCGAACATGGCTTTCTGGTTCTGACGGCTGATCCGGCAGAAGTAGCACAGGAAGCGACAGCAGCTTGCTACCATCTTGGGGAAGGCAATTTCCTGTGGAATGGCACATAGAGACTAAGTAGGGTCAAACATCTCCACTGGTTGGATTAGAAAACAAGAGAATTAGAGAAAGAGAAATCACAACCAAGAAACCTTTTCGTACAAAGGGTTCATCACAAATTGAAAAGTGCAAGTTCACGGTCTTGAAATATTTCTCCGGGCAACGGTCTCATCTATTTATGAACAGAAATATAGTAGACTATCTTGACAAATTGAGGTTGCTGGTTTATTCTGGGGTACTGAGTTTATTGTTGTAATGACTTTCCCCAGGCTTGTTACAATATAAAGTCCACCGGATGTCTTCGTCCCTAATTAACGTCTAGGCCTGACACCTTCACACAGCCAACCAGCCATCCTCACTCTGCCCTCTTCTGCCCTCCCACCCAGACTGTGATGCTGTCAGCCTGAGGAAAGAGCCCACCTACTGGGACCACGTCTTCATTAATGCACGCTCACCCTGCGTCCATGCAGCACACACAAATGATAACACGCAAAAGTGGACTGAAAACACAAACTTTCTCAGTGAGCAACATCATTTCTGGCGAGGTGGTGTGGTGAGCCCTGTGGGTGCCTCTTTAATAACCTGTGTGAGCAGAAATACATTTAGAGGTAGAAGTTGTTAAACCTGGGACTTGTCTCCTCCAAGCACATTGACCATGACCTCCATAACAGTCTCATGCATGCCCAGTATTCTCATTAGGTTGGGGTGCTGATAGAAGACTTTGTTGTTCATGATGTCACTGGAAAGGAAAAGAGACACAGTGGACGCTTACCATTAACTGAAAACACAGTTTTAAATTGTGTGTCTAACTACTATGAAACTAAGGATAGCAATACCAGAAAATTATGATTTGTATAAAAAGGTAAAATTGAGCCAATAACTTAAACATATTTAACGCAAGTAGAGCTCCTCTGATGCAACCACAACCTACCCAAGTCCATCAATCATGAGCTTCTCCTCCTCTTTCCCCATACGAACAGATAGCAGAGATCTGATCTGACCGAGGGAGGCCAGGAGGTTGATGGTGTCCTGGACCGAGGCAGCACTGATGGTGTAAGTCTTCCTCATGGCCCGGAGCAGCTCCCCAATGCTGTCATACTGCCTCCTCAGTAGGCTGAACATCTTGCGGACCAGCTCTGGATCCAGAATGTGACACTCCTGGGCCCAGCTGACCATCGTCTGAGAGATCAGCTCCTTCAGGTTAGCTGGAGAGAAAGTTGGGTAAAGATGATGGATAATTTCCTTTTATAAAAGGAAACTTGTTCTTCCATGACAATTACTTTATTTGCTAGGAACAACCATCCTATTTTTTTTCAGTGGAACAATCAAGAAACTGAATATGTCTTAAACACATATTTATGACCATTTAACAAAGTAAATCATATATGCCTGTAGACTGACTAGACTGAGGGTCAGACAAAATAAAGTTAAAATAAAGTGGTGGACAGATAAGAAAAAAAACAATGAGATGTTCTTCTGACTATTGGTTAGCCTAAAAACTGTAGAATTTGCAATTCAACTCATGACATGTAAAATAAGTGGAATGGCCCTCTATCATTACAGACATCATACTCTTTCTCAGAGACAACATACAAACTTAAAGATACTCAAACATACTTAAAGCAACAGCATTTGTCTTGGAGGCAGCAGAATACTCTGTAAATACCGTTTAATACGTTAAAGGTGCAGTGTGTAATATTTAGGAGGATCTATTGATTTAAGAGCACATGAACACCCCGAAGTCGGAAGAACAACTTTCCAACTCAGGAAATAGGACCATCCAAGGAGCATGTGAATGCAACGTGAGATGTTGGTTGCATTTGCATCTTCAAAACTACATTATTACACTGAACTTGAAGATTGTAATAGAAAACATGCATCTGGGTTTAATTACAGAGGTATTAATTATGAGGGTTACTGGTTAGAACAAGAAAGGACTTTTATATTTACAACAGCAAGTTAAGATTTGCCTTAAAAATAGCAGAGAAAGACCTTCGGCAGTGAAAAGCTCGCTGCATTGTCCTGTAATCCTTACTGCATATTACTGGCCTTAGGAGGAAAATATACTGTAACCTTCCTTTCATTAACTGAGGCCACACTAAGACAAAGCAACGCTCCTTATGGCATTTCTCCCTTAAACACACAGACACATACAAAGATACACACACACACCCAACACAATGTTCTATTAGACTGATGTTAAAAGAGCTTCCACTTGACTGTGTGCTCCCATTTTCACTTAAGCCATGCATTATAAAAAAAAGACGCCCAATTCAAAGGCTGTAGTCCCAAAATGATGCAAATAAGACCTTGAGCACAGAACACAAAAAGACAGCTCCTTCATAGTCTTTTGTGTGGCTTGAATCAAGCTAATAAGACTGTATGTGTGCATCAGCCACATCTACAAGCCCCATCTTCTAAAGGAGAGGTACTCAGCTGTGTTTCAACAATGGCAGAGTTAATTTTATTCTATTCTATGGAAAAGAAAACATAGTGCTCATTCATGAAAAGGCACATTCAGCAGAGCGGAGATGAAGCCCTGTTATGTAACAAATAAGGTAAGGGAAGTAGCAAAGGTATTAATAGTTACAGTACAATATTCTGCTTCTGTGGTTCAATGGAGGTATTTGTCTGGACAGCTCGTATGTAGGTATCCTTAAAGCTTCATTACAGCTGGATCAATAGTGTGCATGTGGGTAAGCGCATGTATTTATGAGCCTGTTCTTGGGTTATGAATACACACAGGAGGGACAAACATCAATTAAACAACTCAGAACCATAAAAGAAGCAATTTATACAGAATCGATTTCCTTAAAAGTATTGCAATTAGGTGATTGTATTTTTAAGACCCTTGTATCTGTATGGCTGATTGAATCTGTTGGTTTTCCAAAGACTACTTGACACAAAGCTGTCAATCAATGCAGGTTTCAATGCAAGGTTTTGTGTGGTGGGTGGGGGAGCCAGTAGAATGTCACAGTCAGCGGTAACTGATCCTGCCGCCGAGAGATGCGTGGGTGTCAGGGAAAGGGCAGAAGCACCAGCTTGCTCCAAAATGAGAAGAGACATTTCTTCCTCTCAGCCAAGATGCTTCACAACACCTGACACTCGTTCTGTCACAATATCAAACACACTCGTTCGTTCCCTCTCTGTCTATTTTGCTCTTAAATACACCCCTGCAGCCCTTTCTCCTCCTCTCAACACCCTGACAAACAAATCTGAACGGTGTAGTGTTACACTGATGGAGGCCAGCAGTTTTTATTCTGTGAGAGTCCACACACAATCCCTGTGCTCTCACACACAGATTTCTTCCAGGCAAGTCGTCATGTCTGAACATTAAATGCTTCTGGTGGATAAACCATTCATCAGAAGAGGAAAACCGCTTCTGCGCTCCTTTTACTTCATTCCCATGAAATAATGGCACTGACAACGGCGCCTTTTGTATCTTCATGGTCTTATGCAAGATGATGTGATGGGAGGAGAAATTATAGCTGGAGTAACAGAATACATCATGTCATCTTCACTCCGGCCATTCGCCTGCCTCCTGGCAATTCCTTCTCCTCTTCTTATATAAGATTTTCATTTGGTTTTCAAAATATACACCATTTGTCGCATACACTTTTCACATACAGTATTGTAAAGTACCTACAAGGAAATAACTCAGACATGACTAAACATGCATATAAACTAAGCAAATCCAAGGTAGGTTAAAATCAAGGGCAACTGGACTAGGTTCAAGATACTCGTGTTTCACCTCTCATCGGAGAGGAAGACATCTATACTAAGCAAACAAAGCAAAACACAAATAAGCTAAACTAACAGTACTTGGGTGATCACTTTGGTGCAGACTGCATTGGCATGAAATTTTGCACAGACATTCATAATCCCTGGAAGGGTGAATCCTTCTTACTTTAGTGATCCATTGACTTTCCATGTAGCAATACCAGCACGGTGACATTTGTGTTTATGAGTGTAATGTCTCAACAACTACTGAATGGATAACCATGGAATCTGGTGCACAAACCCATTGCCCCCTCACGAAGAAGTGTTTGGTTATAACACTGGAGATCCCTTAATTTTTCACCTAGCACCATCATCAGCTCAAAAGTTGTATTTGTCCAATACTTTGGTTTGTGAACAAAAACCTGCAAATCAGTCTCTCCTGTACTTTGTGTTCAGTGCTAATTAGTACATTTTAGCATGTACATGTTAGCATACTGTGTTCCAATTTAAAAGCAAATGCCACTGAAAGAAAAAAAGAAAACATCCCCACTAATAAGATAAACAAATATGGCTTCCATTTCAAGCTTTAACATTTACTACTAGCGTGCAGTATACTGTATAAAATCCCACAATTATTTAAAGAAAAAATATTTTTAGCATAAAAGAATATGCCTGCAGAGATCTGCAATTATTCCACCCCCTCCCCTTGTTTTCTGACGCCTCCAGCTGCTACAGAGGTAGATGTGATGCTCCTGAACTGCTGCTGCAACCACAACCAGCCTTCTAATCAATCTGCCTTTAACACAACACACTGCAGAGACCACCACCAACCCTGCAACTCGTTTAAGGAAAAATACACACTGCTATATTTTCATCCAGCATTGCTCCTTAGAGATCGTTCTGGTGGTCTTATATGCTCCACGTCAGGGTCACACCAAATCCCAGTGGAGAGATTGCCTTTCAGCAGCACATTTTCAAGCCTAAATGCTTGATCTGCAATTTGGCCACTTCTTGTTGCCAGCATTGCTTCAAGAATAGACAGGGGTGGTATGACAAGGGCCAGGTTCTCAGAAGGGGTTTTCAGAAGTAATAAACTATCCTGTTACACACTAGTTAGTCCCACTATATAGGCAATTCATTAAATGCAGACAAATGTGTCTTGTTTTATTGCCAGAACAGAGTAATTCTCAAGAAAGATCACATATAAGTCCAGCAGAACAAGGTTGAATGTATTTTCTACCAGTTAAGTAATAATTTGCAATCAGCAACTTCATTTGTGGCCCTTACACAGAGTGGTACTGAAAATTACATACAACTTGTTCCGCGTTTATACTATTGTGGCACCCGTTTATTGAGTGCTGTGATTGAAATGTGTTTTGTTCCTGTTTGTGTTGCTCATGATTGTGCAGTTGTGCCAGTGCACGTACGCAAGTGTCTGTGTGTTTAATCAGGTAAAGGATTTGGTTTTATCATCAATGTTTTTTCTCTCATCCCTCCTGTCTCGTCTCCCCCGGGAGCGGCTGACGGAAGACGCTCTTCACTCTGGAGCCTCTCCTCCACCCAGCTCCAAATTACCATAATGAAATTGAAAAGAAATTGAAATGGAAATGACTGCCACCCGGTGACTCAGTCCACATGACACCGGCAGACAAACAGAAGCAAGACCGAGGGTGCTGGAGCTGCAATACAGGAGCTCCTGCTTTTAATTCCCTCTCTCTCTAAGTGGGAACACAGACAGAGAGCTTGTACAAAAAGAGGTGAAAGAGACCATAAACAAGAATGTAGTGTATGAGGGTGTGTGTGTGTTCGGGGGATCTTCGGGGGCGCTTACGGGAAGGTTACAAATGCTGTACAAGCAATACAGAAACAGAACACGCCAAGTTCAATGTCTCGCTCAAGGACATCTTAGCAAGTTTTGGATATTTGGACCTAGAAGTAAAATCTTTGCTATTCCCAAAGCTTTAACCGTTTGCTTTAACTGATCTTTCTACTGTATATGCAGTATGTTGCTATGGTTACAAGGCCACAATTGAAAATCCCTTATCACCCAACGCTAATATTTTATGTAGGACTATAAAAACAGTGATTTCCTTACATGGTGCGGCTTGCTCCTTCTCTGTGGGCTCCTCTGCTTTGTGAGACTGGCTCTTGATCTTGTTCACCAGCATTAGGAGGCGCCCTTTGATAGATGTGTCTTGCTCGTCATCGTCTTCCTCCATAGGGATTCCTGCACAACACAAACAGATGGACATAACTATATACGTGGAGAGTAAAGCATATTACAGCAATATATCTGCCAATCTTCGCTTCCTTTGGAGTTAGCAGACATGTCATGTCTATGATACGTAGCATGGGATGTATAGTAACCCCTATTTCTCGGCAGTTTTGAGTTGTGTTTTATTGGAGGGTGCCATGACAGGCCGGCGCTATGCGGCATGCCGGAAACCGCCATTAAATTGGTTATACCACAGAGGGCTGAGCAATTCAATTATTTATCAAAACATCAAGATGTCAGAGAAATCTGAGAGGCACTGAAGGATAACTCCTCTGCCAAGAGACAGAGGGAGATGCAGAAAGGGAAAAAGAAAATGTATTTCTGAGAGCAAGAGAAGGTACAATTCAGCTGATGTTGACACAATGGCAGCTTTAGCAATAGATGGAAAAGGCACAATTGCTGTGTTTTGTTTTCTGTATGTTCCATTTGAAAACCATTGCTTTTTCCTCCCTATCTTTAATTTTCCATTCATGCCTGCCTTTGTAAAATAGTTGTAATACATTGTACAATCAACCAAAGCAATTTAAGATGATTTCATCGCGTTAACTAACTTAATTATGCATGTTCCATGATACACGTAACCAATTAGGCAGCTCGCAAAGTTTTTTTGCATGATCTGCATCTCACCACAGTGGAGCTGCAGCTGGTTGTGAAAATCATACAGTTCCTCCTGGATGTCTGCTGGACACGGACAGTCCTCGCCCACACTGAAGGTCAGCAGCATGTTGATCTAAAGTATGGAAACATAAAAGTAGACACTTACATGCACTGAAAAAAAAAAAGTCCAGTAATTCTTCCCTTGTTTAGTTTCAAAAGCAATCTGAACATGAAGTGATCTCATTGCAGGATTCACACAAAAGAAACCCCCCCACTTAAATGCCTAATTCTCCCTCTGCACTCACAGACCCAAAAGACAGCATGACAAGTCATTAAAGTAGCTGTGAGGCACTGAACTCTATCTCCAGCTGTGGCCCTAAAGGGACACTGTATATTTGTGTGCATGCTCACTGGAGCAATGACACCACAGACAAGCAGGATGGATTCGCCTTGAAGCTTTGTTTGATGCACACAAAGAGAATGCTTTTGGAAACATTTGGAGCAAGGACCAGCTCATTCCCTTTGAGCCATGGAACCAAAAATGAGCAAATATGACGATACAAAAACTAAAAATGGCATCTGGGAGTAGGGAGAGAAGTTAGCCATGTATGTGGAAAATTACAGGAGTTATGTAACTGAATTATTTAGTTCCATGCATCATTTGAAGCAGTGAGCCAGCAGGCTTTCTTTGTGGTCATTTATTTGAGCTTCAAGCTAAACACCCACACAGGTGAATCCCCTTGTTTTGGATGATTAGACCTCTTCTCAGGAGAGTGTGGGAGTGTGTTCCTCACTCTCCAGTAAGCCTTGTTGCACCTGCCAGAGGGGGACAAATTACACTTTTATCAATGTTATTGGTGCATGGAGACCAATCTGCCCACCCTCAACCCCTAGCAGTGGTCTGATCAGCCAGGACAAGTGGAAACTGCATGTGTTCAAGAGCAAAAAAAAAAAAAATGACATAATGCATTGATTTGTTTTGTGTTACTAATATGAGGATTTCAATGTTTAATGCTTATTTCTTCCAATTTTAATATATGACTAAATCAGAAAGTATATGTTTGAAAATATAACAATATGATTTCTATATCATATTATATTTCATATTATATTTCATAAAAATTAAGTTATGTAAATGTCGCCATAAAGAAATGGCACACTACATAAGCCACCCACTGGCTTGAATACTGGGAATCAGTGAACAAGTGCAAATTATAGTAGCTAAAAGACAATAAGGTGGTGACCTGACACTCAGTCAGTTCTCTGCCACCTTCCCAGCTGCACTGCAGTGACTACGGCCTCATCCCACCTGTTCTTGAGGTGGCGATCTGAACTCTTTGGTCTTCTTTGCAGTGACAGCAGCAGACATATTCAGGGCCAGCATCAGCTCATTGTACCGGTACTTCTGGTTGTGCTGTAGCTTGGAGACAAAGCTGTCGGAGAAGGACACGATGGCCTCGATACGGTGCTTCAGCTCGCAATCGCAGAAATAGTGAAGCAGCTCACACATCTGTTGGAACAGACAAGAGGCGGAGACAAACAACAAATACCGTTGCACACCTAGACACAGCTGTTATGACCAAGCCTATTAGGAATACATACAAACAGTCTTATGGCTTCACATTACCCCACTTATTAAAGAGACATTTTACCCAAGAGATCATTTGTTCGATGCGAGACAGAACCATTTCATGATTGAGTGACTTCTGAATGGGTCCATAACAGTGGAGCACTTATGGAGCATGTGATTGAGAGCACAGCTGTGAATTGACACTTACAAATGAAGATGGTCTTTGATTTTACATGTTTTGGTGATTTACATGACGATTTAACACACATAAGGTGACGCCGGGTCTGTTCATGTGTGCTTAATATAACCTGTCGTTTGACGGGCTCAGGCAGCCTCTTCTCCAGCAGCCCTTTAATTGGCTGTTTGGTGTCTTTGGCCGCCTCCTCCTCTCCAGCTTCCACTGCCTTGTCCTCCGCCCCTGTGAGTCCTTCTTTGTCTGTGGCCCCTGTCGCTCCCTCCTGACGTGTCTCTCTGAAAACGTTTGGGTCAATGAGCAGTAAGATCTGATGAACGTCCTCACTGCCGAGCACACCCATGGTTAGCAAGGTGCTAACGAGTTTTAAGATCGGCACGAACTGGTACTCCACACATCCTCCTACGGGATCTCGGATGTGGTGCCCGCCACCCTGAACGGCCTCTGTCAACATTGAATTTGCTTTCTCCTTCAGTGCATCCAATGGGATTTGAGGACTATACAGATGTTGCTCGCGCTTGGTGCTGATGAAACAGGGCGGGGCAAAGTTGAGGCGGGGTTTGAGCGAGGTACTAAGCCCCACCCCTGGCGGGAGGTGCTTTTTGGAAGCGTCAGAGAAGAGGCGAATGGAACGTGTCTCAGCCGTGACCGGGATGATGAACTCATCTTTCATCATGAGCCGTGCCTCTTTGGCTGTCTCCAGGTGGATGCTGATCAGGACGTTGTAAAAGCCCTCCCGTAACATGCCTGACAGGTACTGATTGTCGATGGTGTACAAGAGTTGTGATTGGTCCAGGTGGCTGCAGAGGGCATGGGCCACACGGGTGTTGCCCAGAGCACAGAGTGCACAGTAGAGCTTCAGTGTGTGGTAATGGAACGTCCTCAAGTCCTCCTGCTCAGACAGCTCCATGATGTCAACACACCTTTGAAAATAAGAGAGATTATAAGTAAAATATACTTTCTGATTTAGTCTATTTAGAAGCCAAACAAGTGTTATTTACCACACAGGATAAAAAATCAAGGATTGTTACAGGTTCCCTGTGGAGTTTGTTTTTCTATTTTTCTATTCTACTGATCTACATGCGGCAGTAACTTGCCAAGATGTGCAGCAATGCTCCACCAAATTCAGAGAATAAGAAGACTGCTAGCAAGATAACATGTATGTAAAAAAAAAATGTAGGATTTAAAACACTTAAAGTGAGTTTTTGGTGAGTAACTTTTGTTTGTTTACGAGAAAACTACACATGGCACCTTTAAGTTTAGACAACCACAGAAATCTCTTTTATGAAAATTTATTAATTGACAGTCGGAATTGTTCTTGTGGGTCAAATGACTGACTAATCGTTTAGTGCAATTTGAGCACATATCCAAAAGAATAATTCCTTATATCTGGTCTTATTTACTTTCTTGTAAGAGTTAGATAAGAAAATTGATACCACATTCATGAATGGTACACTAAATATGAAGCTAGAGAAAGGAGGTGATTAGCTTAGCTTAGCCTAGCTTAGCTTAGAGTAAAGATTAGAAGGATAGGGAGACAGCTTGCCTGACTCTCATCAAGATCAATAATAAATAGATATCTTGTTAGTTTAATTTGTACATGAGACAAGTAATGGTTTTATGGGCAGTTGTTTCCTGCTAATCCTCTGCTGGCTTAAGTTTGATATATGTTCGAAAGTCTCAGCAGGAAAACACATATTTTTCCCCAAAATGTCAGCTATTTCTTTGAAAGCAGCTAAAACCCACTTAAAACCCACTTAGCCATGTATTGTACCTGTTCTCCTCAGGTATGTGTACAGCCAACATCTGCAGGGGCTCCACACACTGGACCACCCAGCCGTGTCTCTCATTCACCCTGGCTGTTTCCACTTTGAGGAAGGTGTTGGGCATGCGGCTCCACAGCACTGCATTGATGGTCTGGACATCTAGACGGGGTGGACATTGGGGCACCGGGTTCTTATGTTCACTCTTAAAGATGGCTGATGACAGAGGCATGGCATTCTGGAGAGGGCAAACAAACAGAGTGTTTAAGGATTCAATGCTAAATAAGTAGTAGTAGTTTTCTTCTTTTTGTTATTAATGTAATCTATCAACAAAATACGATCTATTTTAGTATCCTGGTGTGCGGTGAAATATACATTTTTGGTGAAGCCTACATTAAGCAGTTAAAAGGCATTATACACTAATGTGCCACCATCTCCACACACCACAAAAGAAGAGACACTGCTTCCTGGTATGGAACAGAACGTTTTTTTTAACTTCTTGAACAAATGGTGCTGTCACTTCTCTAAAGAAGAAGACACTCACAATCAGTCTGAGAGTTATTTGTCATGTTTATTAAATCAGTGCTACCTTTCTTGCTTAGTCACACAATCTTCTCTTTTTTTTTCTCCTCCAAGCAACTGACACAAGTATCCATCTTGTTGGTGAAGCTCTCAGTATCTTTGGTGCAGACACAAGCATGCTAAACTACAGTGGACCTAGCTGGAGGGTGTGTAGCTTTGTGTGCGTGGGGACTGCATCTCTGAACAGTGTAAGGTAGAATAAAGTACTGCGGGAAAGGTTGAAATATAAAGGAGCATACTGTGAGCAGTAAATATTGCATTTTCTCCAGCAGTACTGTGTGTTTGTAGGATTTTGGCTTCTTTCTTGTATTTTGTTATGGCATTGCAGACATCATACATGCCACAAGGTTGCTGTAATTTGAACAATTTGGGGGCTCTACCTTTATTTTAGCCAGCTCGAACTGGAAGAGGTTAGGGCTGGTGGGTCGCACGAACACTGCAGGGAAAAGCTTGGTGTTTGGTTCCACCTGGAGCACAGAAACGAGCAGCAAGTTAAAAACAGGTCCAAACAGGACATACACATCAAAAGCCTGACAAGCGGCAAGCCAGCATGACTTGCGGAAAGCAGCTTAATGATACATCATGAAACTCCACTACTTAGTGTGTGCGTGTGCATGATCATTCGAGAGCGTCGGCTGGCAGGATGACTCAGCACCGGGTGAAGCCTCACAGAGTTTCAGTGAGGGAGAACATAAGAAGATTAAACCCTTTGAAAGGTTCTTTAAGATTTAGTTCTCAGAGTACGTCTGAACAGGCAAAGTGTAAGTCTGAAATTCAACAATACAGACGTCACTCATCTGTTAGGGAAATACGCAAAGACAGAAGAAGAGTTCCTCTCAAGGTCAACAGGATGGACAGTTAGACAGATAGCTTACAGGTGAATGGATGCATTACTGAATAAATGTCAGAGGGTCCAAATTAATGGTAAACAGGCAAAGTCCTTACAAAGTTTTTAAAAAACACACCAAAATAAATACATCTTAAATTTTTTCTGTTGCATGTCCAATCCTAGATTTATATAGAACATCATTATACACTGTCTCTACTTTATCAAACACAACTGGGCTTCTTGTCTTCATGTCAGAAATAGTCTGATTGTGTCTGGTTTAGGCTGTACAACATATTTAGTACCTGGTAGGATGTGGATATCTCTTTGCCATTGATGGTGAATGTCACCAGACCGGTGGACAGGTCTATCAGACAGCCAATCTCCAGGTCCACGTTGCTGCGACTTGAGGTGTGAGCCGGGTTGGTCACATCGCCCCCCCACACCATGTAGCAGTTACTCCTCTTCACACTGTTAGAGTGCAAATATCAGCCATTCATCTCGTCTTGGCATACATTTTGGTTTGAATTTAGCAATTTATAAGCACTATATAAACATTTGATTAATGATTTATAAAATGGTATCATGTAGTTATAAACAAATATACTTTTATAGTATTTGTTAACAATTATAACTTCTCCTATGAATACATATTTTATATTATTACAACTGTGGTTTATAATAATAGTGTAATACATTTTTCTGTTCATACAGCAGCCTCTACTTGTGTCCACAGGAGAAGTTGTAAATGTTGACAAATACATGACAACACTTTAATTAGGGCTGGGCAATAAACAGTGATAATTATCCCAATATTTCCTTTCCTCAGTATCAATATAATAAATGTTCAGTATATTGTCAATAACTATTTGGTATATTTCATTTGAATCACGAACAAATTAGCACTTAATTTTTCTATTCAAATATTTATTTTGTTGGGGAAAGGGACTAAAAAAGATTTACTAATCATGTCTGTTAATTTTTTTCATCATAATATCATATTATTATTATCATAATAATTTTGAATGTTCTCCCTCAGATTTGTGTGATCCACTGTTTGGCATCAAGTGTTTGTCCCATTCTGGCCATAAAGAAAAGTTTAATCACATAATTAACCATCTGGTTTCTTAAATTTTCAGTCAGGAGCAAAAATCAGCCTTTAAAGTTGAAAGAAATAACGATTTGACATTCATCGTATAATTATCGATATCGAATGAGATGGAATGTTTTTATCGTGATAACATTTTTGGCCATTTCTTTAATCTTTAAACTTTAATCTGCTTACAACTATATTATAATATGTTATAGACCATTTATTTCTATATTGTTTATACATTGCAAATAGGGGGGCCTTAAGTAAAGTGTTACAGAAAAAGAACCCATGAGGACATGTGTAGCCATTGTTCAAACTCAATAAGACTGTTTCGATAAAAATGCTCTCACCTCTCATGGACTCGTCCTCGCTCGTCACCCAGGGTTACGGTGACTGTACGGTTTTTACCGAGGTTGAAGTTGTTGCTATAGTAATGGTAGTCGGGGGTAACCCATCCAACCCACACACAGGCAGGGTCCTGACCAGCAAAGACCCTTACCGAGTGGTAGTACTGTAATGACACGTGCAAGAGTTAACCAACATTGCAGGTGTTGCAACCAAATGGTACTCTATCAAACAAATACACAGACAAACAATACCGTAGTGATGCTGCTGTAGTCCACTCTTCTGCTCTCCTCACTGTGCCTCACAGATCTCAATGGATATCTACAACAACATTCAACAGGTTATCATAACGTACAAATCAGTTTGTACAGTTTGTGCAGTGTTAGACTTCAGTTATGAAAGCAGATCAGCAAAGAAACATGTTAGGTATAATGCTCTGGAAGGAGTTGCTTGAAGGAGTATGGGGTAAACTAATGATTTTAAGGGAGATGAGTACCTGTGTTTGACTTTAAGTGTGTCTTCCTCGTGCACTCCGTTCATGTCTACAACAGGACTGGATTTGAAGACGGAGTGGAACTCTACAGGCATGCTGAGGCGACAAAACACCATATCAGCATTACTGTTCTGGGTGCCGAACGTCTTGTGGGTGACTTTAAGACATGGGGGGCTGTCGATGGTGCCGTCAATCCTGGTTACCTGTAAACAGGAAAAAAGTCTTTGCAAGTTACCAAGTTTGTGATTTTTTTTCACCAACAAATTGCTCCCTCCTCTTACTGCGATGTGGTTGTGATCCTTCGGCACGTTGACAAAAGTGGGCAGACGCTTGCTGAACCACATAGTGACCTCTCGGTTCATGTTGACAGAAAAGGGTTCAAATCCTTCCTGCAGGCCGCACATGGTGTAGTACTTGAAGGTGCTTGCATCTTTCCCCAGATTCATTCGACCCACCTGAGCCAGGCCGAGACTACACACTGGAATAAATCCTGAAGGACAGCCAGAGGAAGTGGAGGAGAAAAGCAGAGGGAGAGTAAAAAGCCTCTAAGAAAACACACAGCAGGAGGGGAGGGAAAACCAATCCAGCATTTTCAAAAAAGGCAATTTACAAGTGTCACATTAAATAAGGGTGATTTCGTTACGGGGAGCCACTTATTTTTCACTTACACCCCCAGCATGGTCATTCTGGGTTAATGTTCTTTGCTCTGCATGTGAAAGCTTTATTAAAAGATGTCCAACAACTACAATCACCTTATCATCTGATCACTCCCTGACCTTAAGCCTCTATAACTGGCTCTGTCACCACACACGCCATGTCCACATTGACATGCACACACTTTCTCACCATCCTCAGTTTCAAAGTCAGTGAAGCAGAGTTCAGATCCCTTGGTGGTGATGAGGATCTCTCCATTAAGGGTGAAGATCATGGACTTGTCCTCCATGTTGATCATACAGCCCACCACATCCCCAGCATGCCAGCACCGCCCGAACAAGCGGCTGCCCATGTTCAGACAGTGACCCTATGTACAGTACAAGCATAAAATAAAACACTAGATTATAGCATATGCACGACAGAATATTTCCAGCTCAAGTAATTTCTTCACAAAAGTTGAATCCCACTGATTTTAGAAGATCTTTTTCTGTGGGGTTATCCACATGAAATCCACGACACAATGTGAATGAATATTTAGAGATTTGATCTGGTTGGCAGCTCACCTTATATCCATCGAAAACGAAAGCAAGCTCATCCGTGCCAAGCTCCACGTCTGGCTTACATCCAGGTCTGGCCCAGCCCACTTTCATGTCTCCTCCCGTCACAGCCTCAAATTCAAAGTACCATTTCCGGTCTTTACCGCATATGTCCTCTCTACTCGAAGAAGCGGACCTTGTCAATGCTGAGCCGCTCAACCACTTGTCCTACTGGGTCGAAGGGAAAGCCAGAGTGTGAGGTTGTAGATTGCTGCTACAAAACCACCAAAATCCCCTTTCTCTAATTTCATTTCACACCCTATCTTTCTTGCTGTAGACTAAAAGTGGGTGGAAAGCAGAATCCTTTATCTGGACTAGAAAATTAAGTCACACTTGTCAAAATACATTTTTTCCCATTCTTTGTCATGAACATTTATCATGTACTATATAATTGGATGTCTGGAATTTTGATAGTCCACAAACTCAAACCCAAAAAACCCAAATCACCGCCTTCCTGGTCCGAGGGCTCAATGTTGTATCCATAGCCAATCAGAGTGCGGATAGCC
>NW_024040234.1:0-6543 GCF_014851395.1 Micropterus salmoides
AACTTTAACAGTGTCAAACAGTTGGTGGAGAATTATGTGCTAACTCTGATGATGGGGGTGTAATTGAAACACCTCAGCACAATATTGTACGAGATAAAAGGGGGTTTTTCCTTAGAAACTCATCATTCAGAAAAAGTTTAGAGTGGTGTATGACAAGAGACGGTTACTGAGCCAAGGTCAAACCTGCCTTTTGGCTATTGAAGAAAAAAAAAAAAAAATGTTTTCATCCAATGAAATTGAGTTTGACCCTAGACTAAGAACACCTTTCTCCTGTCAAATTGTGGGGCCAGCGGGTCCGGTAAAACTTATTTTGTAAAGTCTGTGTTGGAATCCTGTAATCATGTCATCGACAACATGCCTAGTAATATTGTTTGGATTTTTACTTCTTATCAACCGATGTACACTGAACTGCAGCAGAAGAATAAAAAGATCAAATTTGTTGAAGGATTGCCTGATTCTTTTGACGATGAATTCTATTCCACCTGATCAAGATCATCTTATAATTTTGGATGATGTCATTTTCCAGGCCTCTGATCACCCTGAAGTTGTGAAAATTTTCACACAGTACAGGCACCACAAAAAAATGAGTGTCATCATGTTGACTCAAAATGTATTTCACCGTGGAAAGCACAGTAGGACAATTAGTTTAAATAGTAACTATTTGGTTTGTTAAAAACCCTCGAGATAGATTACAGATGATTATATTAGCTCAACAAATATTTCCTGGACGAAAAGCCTTTTTCTTAGAAAGTTTTGAAGATGCTACCAAAGATCCTCACGGGTATTTAATCTTGGACCTCACACCTAGTTGCCCAGAAACTTACAGACTAAGATCAGGAGTACTACCCCACCAGTGGCCCGTGTCTATCTTCCCAAATCAAAGTCCTGATCCAACATGTCAGCACGTTTAAAAAGGAATGCGCCTTTACTGAGGGCTTTATGTCACGCCACGCCTCAAAAGCGTAAAGATATTTCTCAACAATTGCTCATCGGACTTTCTTCAGTCTTTGTGTGAACTCTCTTTGAATCTTTTAAAAGGAAACATTCCTATGACCTCAGCTCAATATAACAAACTCAAAAACAAAAGAAAATTATAAGGTTGCTGGCTAATAAAAAAACAAGTCTTAAAACCAAACATAAGGCTTGACAAAACAGTCTGGAGGCTTTCTGTTACCTCTTCTTTCAACAATCCTTCCTGTCATTTGGGAGGGCTAATTAATAGATAAATCATGAGTCAGAAAATGTTTTTGGTGACGCCTCAGCAACTAAACCGGCTGAATCATTCTGTCCATCTGCATCCAACGCTGAAATAATGAGACATACGGTAGAAAATGATTTGGATGAAAAAATGAGGGCAATACTAAACGAGGATGGTATGAACGCTTATGAAAAAATTAAGAAATACAATGCCCTGCTGCAAAGATACCTAGCTCTGGTCAAACAAGGAGAGAAGGAAGAACGCCACATTACTCTGACAGTAGCTAAAGATTCTGAGGCACTGAAGCAGCGAGTAGAAGAGGAGAGAAGAAGAAGAGAAGAAGACAAGAAACTGGATGAAACAGCAAGGGAGGTGTACAAAACTTGCCGGCTCGCTATCGTAACAATGCACAGTACATCATAAAGAAATTAACCAAGAGCCGAGGTGGGTGGACTCCCAGGGGAGAGTTTGTGTATAACGGAGATGTTGTGAAAGGTTCACACCTGCTTGACTTGTTAAAAGTCTGACCGTCTCCCTTAAAAAATCCCAGCCTCCTAAGGGATGGACAGGTTTTTTGAATACTTTGTCAGAACTCAACATCCCTTTATCAATGATGAGCAACCCTCAAGCTCGAGAGCAATATAGGCAACTTCAAACGGTAGGACCCCGGGAAGATGAGGAGGAGGTGATGTCCCTGCCGATAAAGAGGGGAAGAAGGAAAAAGCAGACCCCGTGCCCCTCGCAGGATGGAGAGGATGATGAGACACAGCCCTTACTATTTAAGAAGGGAAGAAAACACAGACGAGCATCTTTAACCCCCCAGTGGGAAGAGGTGGACGCCTCGCCACCCTCAAGAAGAGAAAAAGAAAGAAACTCACCCCCTTGCTCCACGATGGCTTAATTTTAACCCATAATAAAAACAATTCAAGCTAAAGTTATTTGTCTCAAGATTCATCTTTATTTATAACATAACAGTCTTTGAACATTTGTAAAGAACAAACTGTGTGGTGAAAAGATGCGGCTCTTTGTTGCCTCATACAACGTTGATATTTTTTCACAAAATTGGATACCATAGAATCATTTCTTGTAAAATCATCATGATACAAAGACAGCACATTCTCAAAAGATAGACCGCAGGCTCGATGACACAAATAGAAACAATGCTGACCACATGTGGTAGACAGTGTATGCTGAAACTGATGTGTATGATATGAAATGGTTTCACAGCGTTTTTTAAAAATTCCAAGATACTTTTGGGGTAATGTGAAAACTCTGGTGAGAATCCAAAAGAATCAAAAAAGCTAGCTTTCTGACCTTCCTCAAGAGTGAGCGCCAGCCAGTGCTCCCCAGGCTCGTGTGCAGGGTGGGTGTTAACTATCATGTAAGTGGTAGTCTAAAGGACTGTCTCAGTAAAGGTAACTGATCCGAAGCCCACACGCCACAAAAGGAATCTCCAAGTAAATGTCGCAATATTCCTTCCAATTCATGGTTGTTCATTGCTTTAGTAATAGTCCACCAACACTTGTCGTTTTGAATTTATTTCCAGAATAGATTCGTAACACGCGTAAACAATGAGAGTTGTGGTATGAGGTAAGGGCACTCGGAATCTCATTTCAAGTCTTAAACTCCCGTTGGAAATGGTTGACAAAGCGTCGCTGTCTTCACTGGCATTGAGGTTGAAAACAAACAAAGAGTAACCTTGCTGAAATTCTTCCCGGTTGATGCTCAGAGGTAAATCTTTTAGATGTCTCCCTGTGGCGGTAAACATATTATAAAATTCTCGGACAGACAACCCGTGGTTAAATTGAGGCTGGAAAGCTTTGGCTGGGACTGTCTCCGTCCTGACACAATGCCATGTATTCTACATTGTGTATAAAATTGAAAGGTGACAGGTCTCTCTTTCCTGTGAAGGCTTCGTGGTTTACCATGGCAATAACTAGATATTTAGGTAACGTTCCTAGGAAGAGATTTTCTTGGTTGCATATCCGTGAATTCGCGGGTATAGAATAGGTTTTGACATTCACACGGGATAAGGGGTAGAGGGCGTTGCCCCTCATTAAGGCCGATGCATGACCTATCGCACTGCTGGGGATACAGTGACTTTCTTAACAAACAGAGAAGCCCCCAGTATTTTTAATCTGTAAGTACTGGCTGCCCCAGCCATGAGAGAAAAGGCATCGCTAGCCCTGGTTAGCTTAATTCTTAAATCCACAGAGTTCAGGAGAAGCCTCTCGCTGAAAAAAATGTCACTATGAAGAGGGCCCAACAGGTGTACCTCCTTCGATTCTTCACTGAATTGAGCTCTCTGTACTAATCCTTTGTTTGGCCCATCATCTATCACCACTGAGTCCATAGACCCCGCTGTGTCTTTGTAAAATAATCCGGCGGTGAACTGGCTTTTTAGAGTATCTTCAGAATAGTTGAGCAGGGTTTCGATCATTGCTCTGTAGGGGTGCGTAGCGCTGGACTGTGAAATCAGTCTATCTCCCAAAATAACGTCGCATTGGCTGAAGATTGTATTTAGGGGATAATTGATGAGACCCACAGAGGCATCATCAGCCAGGTCTGATCCATCCGCATTCGTAATTTTCAAACGCAGGTGTAACAGGGTGTCGTTCAAATCCAAATATTTTTCCCCGTCACCGGGGATAAAGAATTCAACGGGACCTCCATCAGTAATGGCTGACAGAGGCATGACTTCTGTGTAAATCTTTTCATCGATAGAGAGCTGTGTCATAGGAGCTGAAAATAAATCCAATTCCCCCATAGTGCATTCGGCCGATTTGTGATGTAAAAGAGCCATCTTTTCTAAAATATATCAGAGGCCCTTCTGCTAGTGTGCTTCCTCTTGGTCTTACTTTTTCAACTGATCTTTTTCTTTTTATATGCCCTGCTTTTACACGCCGCCCTGGCGGTCTCTTCCTTGCTCTTCGAGCCAACACCATCATGCTGCCTGACCCTTCTTGAACACCTTGGGCCGAGCGATCACCTAATTTACCAACGGCGTGGGTTATCACCTCTGAGGCTATGTTTTTAGCGGCTGATTTAAGATGAGGCTTAGCAATGGCAAAACCTCTTTTCATCAGCGGTGCAACAAAACGAAATAATTTTGAGAATATAGACCCTATGCCTCTCCCGTACATCACGGGAGCCCCGCTAAAACCAGGGAGAGCACCCCCTACTTGATTTTCATAATAGCTCACAAAACGGTGAGGATCGCGGGTATGATGTATCATTTTGTCACAGAAGATGCAAAGTTTTTTGAAGGTCTAAAATGGAGTTTCACAATAGTCTTTCCAAAAGTAAACTTCACCGCTGTATTTTGATCCGTTTTAATCTCTATGTGAATGTTTTCAATGTGATTCTTGATCACTGGAAGGTAGCAGGGGGGATTAAAATATTGTGTGATGACGTCCCCGTATGTTCCTTGTATATCGATCGTTCTCAAGAGCGGAGCGTATGTATCGCCAACCAACTGATGTCGAACCAGATCACTGTAGACATATAGATGGGACATACCAGCTTTTATATCTGCTGGGTAGGGTGCCATCCTCTGATTGAACTGTAACCATTTCCCCGGTTCAAACCCCAACATGTAAGCAACAGGAGGATAAAAACGGAGGTGAAATTGCCCCCCTGCCTGAAATTCAAATCTCTTTTGAATGGTACTAAAGAGAAAATAAATATCGGAGCCAATTTTTCTAAGAAATGCATGCAAATGAGCCTGAGCTGTTCTATGTTGTGATAATATCCTCCCCTAAACCTCTGACGGTGGACCTCACTGTCTGACTCTCCTTCTGAGGGTTTATTCCTCCAATCAAAGTAGGCATCCCCATTAGATATGTTAAACCAGGTATGCGGATATGAAATCTCTGTCAAGGCCACTTGCCACTTGTCCCTCTAAATTAAGATGCTGTGCTAAATCTACATGGTAGCTAGAGCTCGTATTATTTTTAAATACTTCGAGACTGGCGTTGGAAGGTAAAGTCACGTAAAACCCCTCTCCGGAGGCTTGATCCATGTTGTAATGACTACAAATCAAATGTATCTGTTTTTTATATATTTTTTAGGTCTCTTGCTTTGACCCAGCTGTTAAACTTCTCAGGCCAGTTTTTCCAGCGCACCAGCATTTCTTTTCTCCCCCTGATACTACGTTCCTCTAAGATTTCTGCAACCGGAAATGCTTTGTCCTTAGAAATCAAAACTTTCTGCAATTCCGCTTCATAGAATGTACCCTGTATAGGCTCTCCATCATAATCATTCAGTTTATAAACGGGGGGTTGACGAGGAATGCATTCTGTCACTGTAAAAAGTTCATCTGTATAACTCTGTTGATATTTTTTATCAAACACTCCTCTCAGTTTTGATATTCTTACCAAATCCCCTACATTAAATTTCATCTTTAAATCATTTTTGCGCCGAATAGGAAATGTACCGTACAGGTTTTCAAACACTTGAGAGGTATTTTCTGATGTGACCTGCATAGGCGTCATTTTAATACTTTTATGATAGCTATTATTATAGCTTTCAAGCAATTTCTGTAAGACATCCAAGGTGTTTGTAGCTGTAAAAAACCTCCACATTCGCGTTTTTAGCGTACGGTTAAACATTTCAACCACTGACGCTTTTAAGTCACTGGCCGTTGCAAAATGATTAATACCTTGTTTTGTCATTAATCTTTCAAAAGTCTTGTTAAAGAATTCTTTACCCGCATCCGTTTGTAACTTTTCAGGGTTCCGGCTGTCTTTTAAATAGACTCAAATGCCTTAAAGACCTCCACCCCTGTTTTTTTCTTCAAGGGTCTAGCATATGCCCGTTTGGAAAAAACATCAATTACTGTTAATAAATAATTAAAGCCATCATTGTGTTCAGCCAAAGCCTGCATATCGCAAAGATCCGCCTGAAACTGATTTAGGGGTCGTGGTACAAAAACTCTATTTCTTACAAAATGTATCCTGGCAGGTTTATGCAAAGTATATGAATCCTGCTCAGATAAAAAATCTTTGACGCATTCTACATTTACTTTTTTTCCCATTTCATCCTGTAACGCTCTATGGAGTCTGTCTACTCCGCCAAAACTAGCCGGATGTGATGGATTATAATACACTTTTTTCATAATTCGTTTTTCAGACATGTTTCCTGCTGCTCTCTTTGAGGGTATTTGAAAACAACAACGGGATACAAGAGTCTTTATGATTTTTATTATTATTAGTTTTCACAAACATCATCCTCTCAACACAGTCAATGTTAATTTCAATACACTCCCTCCTACAATATGGTAAATATTATTATGCAATCTTATCACTTCAGTCAAGGTTTTTATTTATTTTTAATTTTATTTATTT